>NC_136502.1:31032353-31037353 GCF_053919585.1 Euprymna scolopes
TGGCGACCTGCTAGTATATATATATATATATATATATAATTTATTTATACAAATATTAATGGCTACATATGTACATACATGTTTCTGTAATCACCCATTATTGGGGAGATTACGTCTTCAGGCCAAGAATTTTCCTCGAAAACTGACTGAAAAGATACAAAAAAATTTTCTTATATCACTTACAAAATTAGAATCTTATCATAGAATAGGGGTGGGTTCTCTAATCAATCAATTCATCTCAGGCTTTTGTTTTCTCATCCTAACTTTGATAGGAACATTTTTTTTCTTTTTATAACCTTCAAACGAAGTATCCACTCTCCGGTGTAGCATTGTAAATTACTTAAGAAGACAGACAATATGTCCCCTATAACCAACGGGCAATCTTTAAGTTCCAAAGCAGTTCCAAACGACCACCCAGTATGGACAAAACGATATTTTCGATTTTCACACACGCATATTTCGGAAGTATATATATATATATATCATCCACATACAGTACTCTCTTTCTCTCTCTCTCTCTCTCTCTCTCTCTCTCTCTCTCTCTCTATATATATATATATATATATATATATATATATATATATATATATATATAGTCATCCGCATAGTCCTGTTTCGCTGTTTTACATCTCACCAGTGCGGCTAGACAAGCAACTACCTAAATCCAGGATCGAAACCCGATTGCCTAAACGACAGTTGGAGCTTCTAACCGTTGAACTATACGGATGCTGCTATGCGGGCCGTGAATTAACAATGTTTTGACATTGTTCAAAGTACCTAAACTCAATTTGTTTACACAAAGAGCTTCTCTTCATCCGCTAATGGTAATTTGTATATCACTTCCCAAATGCTCAACCTAAGATCGAGAGCATTATATATATATATATATATATATATATATATATATATATATATACATATATATATATATATATATATATATATATACATATATATATATATATATATATATACATACATATATATATATATATATATATATATATATACATACATATATATATATATATATATATATATACATATATATCCTACCCGCTTTCCACCTCGGTGAACCTCAACGTCAACTAGATTCTGGTGTATATTTACCGATTTCGTTTAATTTACTCTAACTTACGCTCGATGCAAACGCAGCTGCAATACATTATATCCTTTAAATTATCTCGGTCGCACACATTTGCACACGTAGGCAGGATATAATGTATTGCAGCTGTAGTTTGATTAAGTGGAATTTAGAATCTAAATGTTAACATCCACTAAATTCAATCAGATCAGCGAAAAGACACGAGAAAGTTTTTTTTTTTAATCGCACTTTGTGTTATGACATCAAAAGAAGATATAAATCTAATTGTTCTTAATTTGAAGAAATATGTACGGGTTCGATAAAAAGCAAAAGCAGTGTTTTTTTTTTTCATTTCTGTATAGCTCACGAATACTCATTATATTAATTCATTAATCTCTTTTTTTTTAATGAAATGATTTAGTAATAGACAATTATTATTTTTTCAAAGCATTCGTTTGTCCAACCTAGGTGAATCAAAAACTAACATAATATAAATAAATCAAATAATATTTCTTAAATTATATTTCCTCCACCCCCTCTTCTTCTTCTTCTTCTTCTTCTTCTTCTTCTTCTTCTTCTTCTTCTTATTATTATTATTATTATTACTATTTATACTCGCTAGGAGTTTTCACACAGGTCATCATCGAAGATTTATCTGTAAAAAACGATGGTGTTCTCCACGGTTTAAGTGACAACAAGTCTTCCCAGATTTCCAGTACTCTCCACCTCTTTCGATAACATTTGCAGATAAATTTGCGTTATCGCAATAGCCGTTTACCATCGATTTCTCGCTTCATCGATCATTGGCATTCACTAAAAAATAAGCCTCCCTAAGGTCTCAGTCCTCTTCGAACTCATCTAGTGGAGGTCTAGTTAAGTGCTTTCTCTCCTCGGTTTTCCAATCCTCCCTGATTCTTCACAACTCATTATCATTATTATCATTATTATCATTATTACTACGTACTCACTAGGAGTCCTCATTAGGTTATCATCAGTGACTACTGACTAATAATAACGGATGTTATTCGCTAGAGTCTAGATGACGATAAATCTCCACAGATTTCCAATACTCTTAAGCTCTCATGACAACCGTTGCAAATGACTTTGCGTTATCGCAACAATCACCTATATTCATTTCTCATTGGTAATGAATATTGGTATTCTCTGGTATTTGGATAGCAATAAACCTCTCAAAGAACCCAGTACCCACCACACTCTTCCAGTGGAGGTCTGACTAGTGCTTTTTTCCCATTGGTCTTGGATCCACCTTGACACAATTC
This sequence comes from Euprymna scolopes, assembly GCF_053919585.1. NCBI lineage: Eukaryota > Metazoa > Mollusca > Cephalopoda > Sepiida > Sepiolidae > Euprymna > Euprymna scolopes. The sequence continues at coordinate 31,034,718 of NC_136502.1, forward strand.
AACTATTTTTTGTGCTACCAGTCGAGTCTAATGCCTTGTCTGTGCTATTATCCACTCACCAGGAGTTTTCACACAGGTTATTCTGAAAGAATTCCCTTTGAGAACAACTTGTGTTCCCTGGAATCTAAGTGACAACAAGACTCCTCAGATTTTCAATACTATTGATCTCTTCCGATACCATTTGCAAATCAATTTGTGCTATCGCAACAACCGTTTACCATTGATTGCTCGTTGGTAACGACCATTAGTCTTCACTGGAATTTGAGTGGCGTCCCAGTTCTCTTCGCACTTATCCGGTGGAAGTCTGGTTAGTGCTTTCTCTCCTGGGTCGTTCTATCCTCTTTGAACCTTCGACTATTTAATTAATTATTCTAATGAATTTATTATCCAATTTAATTAACAATAGAATTTCTATAAGTTGTTGTTATTAAATATTTGTTGCATTTATATTCGTAAAGATTAGGTTTTTTGCGTCAGGAAATGTTTAAGGGTTTTAACGTAATATAGTTTCGGTTAATTTATGCAGCTTATATTCGGCACAACGACGTTGACACACCGGTTCTTGCAAGATCACTGAAGTTAAGCAACAATGAGCCTGGCCAGTACCAGATGGGTAACCATTTGTGAAGGCTAGGCGCTGTATGTACGGCGCCGAGTCGTAGAAAATTCTAGGTTGGTATCCGGAGGCACGTTTAACTCACGGAAGGAGATACACTCCCGAATGACGACTGGAAGTAAAAAAATAAAAAAATAAAAAATAAATAATAATAAATAAATAAGCAAATAAATAAAAAAAAAAAAAATATATAACCGTCTTAATTGTCTTCCCGAGATATCCACAGCTCGACAATTTGGAGAGCCGTGATCGCCGACACTGTTAAAACAGCAGAGCCGCTGCAGGCATATATAATGCAGCTTAAATTGATCAAAACGAGATCTCATATTTGTGATTACGCGTTAAAATAAAATGCTAAAAATAATATGGCAAAAAAGAAAACAAAAAAACAAAAACAAAACAAAAAGTGACATAGTTAAAAATAGTTTTAGTTGGCCAAAACGTGGCGATACAGCAACAACCATGGAAGGCAGTAATTACTAAGGGTATAGTTACTAGACTCAACATCCCTATCCCGTCGCGGTTAATCACCTGGTTAAGGCCGGAGGATAAGCTGGCCAAAATATAGGCGAAACAACAACAACTATGAAGATGAGAGCAATAGTCCGCGAATAAATAAATTAATTTTAATTTTCTTAATAAGTATTTTAAGTTGGACGACTAATGTCAGATCAACAAAAAATATGTGATTGGATGCAGTATATATTTGCTAATATAAATAATGATTTAATGAAGTTGCCTGTTACATTGTATAATACTGAATCAAATTATGATATGCTGTATTTTAATGCATTTTATACGTCTTTTCAAGATGGACTAGCAACGCCTGTTGTATGAGAATTTTTTAGACGAGGATAATTTGTATTATTTAGATTCTCCGGACTGCTGTTCTCGTATAGGCGCCACATATAGTGCTAAGTAATAATCACTTCTAAGTGACAATCTTCTAGGGGTTAAATATTCAGTCCTTGTATCAGGTGATGCTAAAATATAATTAGCAATTACTTAAAAGTTTTACTCTGTCATGGCTGACGGAACGAGAATAATATACCACCGTGGAATAAATAAAGTGAATGAGTTCGAAATTTCCTATAGATTTCTGTTTTTGACATAAAGATTCCGGAGTTTGACGAAACGCACATAAATACGTTTGGTCGTTACATCGGCCGAAACGTTGCGAGAATAACATCCAAGGTGAGAACGGTAGTCATTATAATTAAAACCTATAAAACGTTATGAAGATGTTTAACCCTCTGGCATATTTTATCGAACCGGATCGCATGGTAAACAGTCGGCCTCAAATGAAACAAGCGTCGTCGATAATTAACTTAATTAGTACATCCATTAATTATGCGTACGAACAGAAGTTGCCCAAAACGAACGCCGACTGAATCCCCACCCTCTCGTCTGCCCAACCCCTAACTTTTCTTACTTTACCGGAAGACGTTTCATTTCAAAATGGTAATGCCGGTATTCTTCGTTCACTTGTTCAAATACCAACCGCCCTCTTTAAATGCACTATTAATCCATTGACTCTTCTTTTATCTTTACGTATGCAAAGTTGGTGTAGGTGTATCGCAATGAATACGTCGCAAAGTCGCTGATCGCATGTGGACGTGATCGGGCGTGTTTCGAGTCTCGGTATACTTGCAACGTTTTGTATTTGTTTCAGTATTTATCCTTGAATAGTTCAAACGGCCCCATCCAAAAAAATTTACCTCATCCCAAACGAATGCTTATCAGGCGCAGCGGTTCATGTCAGTCGGAAATACGAGTGTGAGTCAATCATATTTTCAGCGTCGACCCCTATACAGGCACAGTATCAGTTCCGTATACTGTTTAACCGTTTTGAGACAGATTTTCTGGCGCCCCACGCGTGTTTTTTTTTTTTGTTTTTTTTTTTTTTCAATCGTGAGGAGAGGCTTATTCAATGGTTTTGGTGACCGAACCAGCGAAAACATCTTGAGAGGAGATCTTGTTGAGAGTATATGTTGTAGGGAGAAAACACGGTGTATTTGAG
>NC_136502.1:31039853-31094853 GCF_053919585.1 Euprymna scolopes
GACGGTGACAAGAAAGGCACGTTCTACACCTGATAACGTGAGCACCCAGTTTCCTTATGCTAAGAAGGACTACCTCTTACGCTTGAATCATTTCTAATTATCTATCCAAATCGACAGCCGAAACAGGAAGTCGTAAATAATAGATAATCTTAACTATAACCGTTAACTTCACTCCACACATTACTATGATTATGTTATTTTGAGTTTTAACATTCACCCATTTTGAGTTTTAACATTGTCCGTTTGACCCAATGGAAGCTACTCCAATAGTTACTCCAATAGTTTCTTCCCCAGAACTGCAGTCTTTGGAACTCCCTTCCGGAATACATTTTTTTACACAGGCATCACCACATTATCAAGGCCAAGAGGCCACTCGAGGATAAGGGTTCAAGAGTTAACAGTAGAAATTGGACAATATAGTAATCATTAGTAATGGAAATTCGGTAAATTTGTTAACTTATATGGAACGGCTCATCAAGAACTTGTTTACGTTAGACTTGAAGACAAACATATTGTAGTCAGCCGGAAAGCAGGAAAACGGAAGACAATTCTACAGGCGTGCAGTTCTAAGAAAGAAGCTTTGTTCATGGAATCTACGTTTAGGTTTAGGCACAGATAAAGAGTGGGGGGAATTATTGATAGTATTTTCAGCTAGACGAGTGTTTCTTGTGAAAGTTTGGCAAGGGGGGACCATAGACTGAAGCTCAGTCGAACACTTTCCATGAAAATAACGATACATCAGAGACAAACTCGCAACATTTCTTCTGTGAAATAGAGGTTGCAGGGAAGAGAAAAGGACATCTCCTACGAGGCTACGAAGTCTATTTTGAACTCTATCAAGGCAGGACAAGTCCTTTCTAGCAGCTCCTGCCCAGATGTGGCAACAATATTCCATCCTTGGACGTGCTTTCCCAACTGTACTGATATGCAGAAGTTCAAATGTATGTGAACAAACATCTTTCTACTCATCTCCCCTCATAATGACCCCGCAAATTATGTCTCCGATAGTAGCACTTGCCTTGTTTGGGGTGAAGATTGAATAAAAAAAAAACTAGAAAGCAATTCTGGAGCTACATCCTATCTCTATCTCTACTATTATAAAAATGGAATCTTTGTGTGCATGTATAAGTGTGTGAGTTCATTCCCTATGGACTCCGAAATAGTTTGGCACATTTTATGAAATTTCAAACAAATGTACTTTATGTATCTGACAGAGTTTATATCGGAATGTATTTGATAATTATCGATAATCGATAATCGAAATAATCTGATGACAGAAAGGAATAGGTGATTTTGACCAAAGTTAACACCTTATACATCCTAAAATCACAAGTGCATTAGAAAAGTTTTATTACAATACGAGCTGAAAAGCCTGGCATACAAAATCAACAATAGGTTCTTTGATATGATTGGGGCACGTTCGAAATTAATGTTTTCGTTTAGAGCACAATTGAAGCATGATACTTGACTTCTAAATTTTAAACTTTAATTCAAGCCATTATATATAAAAATAATTTTATAAAATCAACAGTAGGTTCTCTACAGTGCAATTTAAACTACAATGTATTGTGAACTTAGGCACTGCGAGAGACATTTGAAGCTTCCTCCTGGTGCACCGCGATGGGTCCCCAACTAGAGCAGGCAATCAATCAGTTTGGTTAAAAAAGGACGATATAACTGATTTTGATGACAAAAAATATGAGAGTGTGAAACATTCGTTGATCATCATTCAATCCCAGGCAATGTCGAGTCTTCTTGCTAGTGATCTGATATAATATGCGGTTTGATATGAAAACTGACCGACTTTTATGTTTCACGGGTTTGTTAGATTATTATTCATGATTACTTATTTGCAATATTCGCACAACTGGACGTATTTCCAACAAAGGACCTTGGAGTAACGGATAAATCTGCTATGTATAATCAGTTCTAACTGATACTCTTCTGGAAGCTGAAGATTCCATCATCAGTGCGGCAGAGACTAAGAATGCAATTACAACTGATCTGGAACAAGGGCAATATATTACGGTGGATAAAATAAAGGGTTACGTCTGAAATTCCGTACAAATTCTCGGTTATTCGTATTATTTTTCTAAGTAGACTAGGGTTCTTGGAAAATTCAATTGTAAAAAGTGATATTCTCCTGAAGGTTGAAAGTTCAATCCTCAGTGTGGGCAACCGAAAAATACAATTTTGAATTACTTAGGACCTCTATCCAGTCATGGCTGACGGAACAAGAGCACGCTACCCCCGTGAAGTAAATAAAGGGTTATTCTTGAAATTCCGACCAAATTTCCGAGTTCGACAGAAACATTCCCGAGTTCGACAAGATAAACCTGAAGAAGGTCGGAGGTTACATCGACAGAAACGTTGTGAAAATTACACTCAAGATGAGAAGAGTAGTCCGATAAATCCAAATAATACGAATAACCAATCCTCATCTAAATTCAGAAACGTCAAATTTACATAGAAAGATTCCAGAGTTTACAAGATACACCTTAAGAAGGTCGGGAATTTAATAAGCGGAAACGTTGTTTTTAGTTATTTCATACCGGCTGTATTTATTTTGATAAAATGTTTTTGTATTTGAAATTTTTAGTATTTTCAAATATTTTATTGATTCTATTTTGTATATAAAATTATTTGGCAGATTCATTTCTTTCGTGTACGCATATTCTTTTTACGTTCACCCATAACAAGGAATAGTGTCACTTCGACGCAAGCGGCTACTATATGGTTCATACCTAGGAAAGATTAAAATGATGTTGGTTTACGTTACATTTACATTGGATTGAAAACCTTTTTTGGGTCCTATCCAAAAGGGGGAGGCTAGTGGTAGATGCACCAGCTCAGATGTGGCAACAATACTCCATGCATGGGGAATGGTAGCCTTATATAAATGTACAGCATGCTCTCAGGCGTGAATAATCTTCTAGCTCGATAAAGGGAACCCACCTTCTTTGCAGCAGTCTTCACAATTGTTAAAGAGCAGCCGCCTGTTCTTGTCAGTGAGTAAATATGAGAAAGGATAGCCGAGGATTCGAACTTGCGATGCTAGATTTGGAATTGAGAATTCCGGTCATAAGTTAAAATAAATAATACAGAATGTTATTGAAAATGGAATGTAGAATTACCATTGTTTAATTCACATAAAATAGTTAGATATCTGTTTATTGAAAAAGGAATGTAATGATGTAATTTTGTTTCTGTTAAAGAAATGAAATTAAAATAAGGAATTTAAAAACGGACAATGGAAAATGTTTGTAAAATGGGTTAATCAAAAATTAGGTTAGAGAGTCGGCTTTGTGGAAACGTGAGGCATGTCAGGCAACGTGTCTGATATGCGCGTGTTGGTCATGCAATGACGTCATGAGTTTTCAATATAGTTGGAGCTTGGCGAAGGGTAAGTCAGTCGGTCAGTTAGTCAGGGGAGAAGAGAGAAGTTAGTGAGTCAGAGACAGAGCTGACATGGAACCTTGGAAGCGAAGGGGAGAAGAAAGAATCATGTAGAGACTTGAATTCCTTGATGCAAAGCCATTGACCGATCGGAATGGAATAAACGAATATCATCATCATTTTGTATCTGCGTCTTCGTGTTATGTTATTCAACAACAGAAAGGTATTGTGAATTTATATTATAAGAACTTTGTGAAAATCATCATCTCAAAAATAGGTAAAGAAATATATGTATCAATGTTATAGAAACACTCCCATTCACAGAACTGTAAAACAGTATAAATGTCAAACTGTCTCCTCTAACTATCAATCTATCTATCTATATATCGTAAATCTCCTCTCATTGTGTATTACATGCCGTCGGCTCTCCTGTATTAACATGTACCCTGTCTCTTTATATATAAGACCTGTCTCTATCTCACAATATGAACACTCTAAGACTCTCTTACTAATATGAACAACAACAAATATATAACATCAGTCCTTTTCTAATAAGAACTATGCAACACAATGTTCTCAATGTATTTTGTCAATGAACAGTCCGCAACCGATAAAATACGGTGATTTGGTTTGATTTATTGGGCTGATAGATATTAGCGTTTTGTGCATAAGCAACAGACGAGACTATACATTTCGCCATGGCTCATCATCAAATACTTTCTTCATGGTGCACACATTGTGGTATATTATAAATATGGGTGACTACAAAAATACTATACTTGTTCTCCGTCACTTCTGAACGCAAGTCCAGTCTCACCATGTTAAACCGGTATTAGTTATAGAGGAATAGCTCAAGATTTCCAAATTTATATTACTGATGACAATGCCTCCACCAAATATTGAATACATAAAAAAAAAACAAAAAAACAACAACAAAAAAAAAACAATAGAGAATATTGAAAAGTAGAAAAAGGCGGGAACACAGTGTGAAAAAATGATCGGACAAAAATTGACAGTATTTCTCATTCTAATTTACTAAAAAGAAATGCGTGAAAATAACATATAAAAGGTTAACTTACCTAAATCGCGAATGTTCCACTGAAAACAGACTTTCTCCTTCAGTAGGCAAGCGATTCGTATGACCTTGCATTTCCACACTTCATATATAGATTAGTCTCTTGCAGACTATATGGGGAAGCATTGATCCATCTCTTTTCTTATGGTCACAGGTAAAATAGTAGGTATGGCAAATTATCACTACGAAATAACACTGTTTTTTCTCTGCTTATCCCAGCAGTGATTTCGGTATTAATGATTCTCAGAAGAATACATGAGTGATCTCTAACGTCGTGAATTACTCAAGTTCTCCTTTTGTTTGTCCGAGACGTGCTCCCGCAATTCGGTTCTATTCCGTTTCATATATATATATATATATATATATATATATATATATATATATGAACGCACTTGCCGACGCTGATTAGAGTAGCGCAGTTGTTATGGTTTGGATGATTAAAAATATGACTATTTTTGTCCCCGTTTCTTAAGAGAAGTTCGTTTGTTGATCGAACAGCATTTAGATAAGGAATGCAGATTGTGGTTAAAGATTTTCCACAAATTCTACACTTGTGAATGTAGATCAGCTTTTCGAGATGAAATATTAAATTGCTTAACACGTTCGACTACATTTTTTGAAAAGAAAAAAAAATGAATTCACAAACGTTTCTTGGCATCTTACTCGATATAGTAACACAATATGGGTTATACATACGTATGACATGAATCTTTACTGTTGCTATGAGTTTGACGTAAATGAATATACATATATGTATATATATGTGTATTTATATATGTATATATATATTTATATATGTATATTATATATGTATATATATTTATATATGTATATATATTCATTTATATATGTGTATGTATATGTATACATATATGTAAATATATATATATATATATATATGTGTGTGTGTGTGTGTGTGTGTGTGTTTGTGTGTGTGTGTGTGTGTGTGTGAAATAGAAACCGAATATTACGAAACATACTTGACATGGATACCTTTTTGCGTTTGTACAAATATCAATTACCGGGATACCAGATGGTTAATGATAACTCTTTCCATATTTGTCGGGAGATTATATCTTTCTTGCTGTATTCATAATTACGTGACCATTATTATATTCATTTTTAAATAAATAGGCCAGTTTACACATACTGAGACGTAATTGGTCGAACTGGTCACGTGATAGAGGATGAGTTTATTTTTAGAAATAGTCAGTTACGATAGAAGTGTTTGAGAGAGAGAGAGAGAGAGAGAGAGAGAGAGAGAGAGAGAGAGAGAGAGAGAGAGAGAGAGAGGGAGAGAGACGAAGATGTTAGAAATATATAAATGGTTTTTTATTTTCTTTATGTAAATATACTCTTAGCTTGCTGCGATGTACATCATTATCATTATTGATCTCATCAGGCAAGAAAAATTTAAAATTAACGAAGTTGAAAAAATTTTTTTAATTGTAGAGGAGAAAAATATTTTACCAGGTCTAGCATAAGGCATGGTTTAATGTTCTTATAAGATAATATCTGATAAGCACATTAAACCATGTCTCACGCTAACCACGGTAAAATATTTTTCTGCTCTAAAATAAAAAAAACAGTTTTTACACTTTGTTAATTTTTGATTTCTACTTGCCTGATGAGATCAACATTGATCGAAACGTTCTGCACATCGTAGCAAGATATGACTATACAAAGAAAATAAGAAAATGCTTTCTTTGATTGAGCACTATCAACGAACATTATTGGAATTAAACGTTTCTAATCTTTTGAATATTTTTAAACCAAGTATATACCATTGCGTACATTAGGCAAAGACTACATCCTTTGGATTTCATTGATATATATATATATATATATATATATATATATATATAGCAATTAAATCCAAAGGATGTAGTGTTTACCTGATATACGCAATGGTAAACTATAATCTAATATAAATACCAGTATTTATATATAGATAGTTTAATCCCAACCGAATTAAAAAGCTCAATACGCAATAGAGACTATAGCTTATTATAGGAGAAAGAAAATTAAAACTGTAAGTTGAACTTTACAATTAAAATTTCAATCTGAAATCACTTTTTCTAATTAAGCCGACGATTACTGATGAAATGCTGTTTTTCTCTTCTTTTTATTTTTCGATCCCATTTGACTGGATATCAACTTCTCTTTGGGCTACTGCACTGTCCGAAAAAACATTTTCATTTATATCGGCTGCTTTGAAAACTTTCCAACCGGACTATATGCATAATTAAATTGGATTTAATTTTGGACTCCATTCTCTCTAAAGAACTATTTTCGCCTTTCGGATAACCCTGAAAGAATTTTTATGTTTGTTTTTATATATTTTTGGATATCCAACATTTCTTTCATTTGTTTTTCTTGGCAATTTATGACTACAATAAATTTCAGTTTCACTTAATGCCATAACTAGAAAATTCTAGCATTGCTACAAATATAATTTGCTGACTTTTTTTGTCCTCTGATGAGAAGAATGGAAAGAATAGCATTCCTTGAAACTCCGCGGAATAAGGACTTTGTAACTTTTTTTTTGAGTATTCAGTCGAATAATAAGTTTTGACTATAAATTTTAACTTACAGTTTTAATTTTCTTTCTTTCTTTCTATATATATATATATATTTATATATATATATATATATATATATTAATTTGGCTGAAAAATGCGAAGCTCGCGGTTTGTTTACAAACAAGCGGTTTGAGCACTTTACAAGTGGCGGAGGGATGTTTATTTAAATAGACATTCGGAGAGATTAGTTGCGGGCATCGCTTCCGTGCTCGAGGGGTAGAACTGCCGACTGTCATCACGACGGTCCAAGGTTCAGTCCTTGGCTTGGGAGAGGTGATAGTCTAGCAGCACTGATGCATTGTGATACAACGAAACAGGACTGTATGTCGATGACTACAAATATATATATATATCATGTGTATATATACTGTTTCCGTTATTTTCATCATATATCATACTGTATAAATATATACTAACACGCCGCCCGGCATTTTCCGGTCGTAAAATACGCTTAAATATGATATTTTGATTATTGCAGATTACGTATTCATTATTATATCATATTCGAACTAATATATAGTAATGATTTCAAAAGTTTTAAAAAATATATAAATGTTGATATTCCATTAAAAATATGATTGTTTATATTCCATTTAAAATGTGAATGTTGATATTCCATTAAAATATGAATGTTGATATTCCATTAAAATGTAAATGTTAGTATTTCATTAAAAAATGTGAATGTTGGTATTCCATTAAGGTTTAAATGCTGATATTTCATTAAAATGTAGATGTAATATACCGTTAACAAATAAAATGTTTATTTACTATTAATGTGTAAATGTAGATATTCGATTACAACGTAAATGTTGACATTTTATAAATAATGCAAATGTTGATATTCTATTTCCTATTTAAATGGTGATATTCCGTTAAAAAAATAGAAACCTTTTGTTAGAAAAGAGTTGTGACTTTCTTTATAATATATAGTGATTTTCAAAATGACTAATCTTAATTAAAATAAACCGCAGAAAAAAAAATTTCATACAAATATGTGATTTATTCCAAAGATTAATTTTTGACATTTATAATTTAAATCCCATATTGGGCGTATGTTCCGCGGCTCGCGCGTATATGGCGAAATCTTGAGATCCAATTTCCACACAATCTACGCATTAAATTAGGCTGCAATCTGCAATAACATATCGTTTATTGTCCTCCAAGTAATTTATTGGATCTGGTTTATCAGCGAAAATACGAGACTTTCATACCGCCAATGGAAAATAATCTAATGAGGTTAATTGCACGAATGAGATAGCTAGTTGACAGGTCCATTTCGTGGAATTATTTGTTCATCAATTTTTTTCTCCAGTAAATTGACCGCATCATTTGCAATTTCCTGGACACTTTCAAAGCCTAGCTAACAATCTGCTCGGTGTCAGTCTCTTCATCATGAATTGCCAAACTAAGCTGAACTCAAAATAACCGGTAGTTGCCAAATCTGCAATTAAAGAAATAGAGTTATAAATTTAAAGTTCGCCGCCTCTAAAAAAAACCGCTCTATACTTATAATAGATTTATGTAGATGCATAAGTCTGTTAATATCGTCCTACACAGCGAACGTCGCGCCATCTTGATTCGATTAGATGTTCTAAGCGAAGTGCTCGCTGCTTTGTAGGAAAACAAGCCGTGTGAGAATATTATAAGTGAATCAGGGGGAATGTCAATGATTTTATTCTACAGACAGTAGGTCAGGAATCCAGCTTTATTGTTATTTGTTGTTGCTGTTGTTGTTGGTTAGTGCTAGACTTGTGCCGCAAACTGGCAGAGAGATGCCTTCCGACCAGAAGCGACATTAACGGTGGACAAAAAAGAGGACAGGAAATACAAAGAAGAAGGACAGCGGACAAAAGAAAATCGAGAAGCGGGAATAAAATAAAAAAGCGGCAAACGAGACAAAAAAAAAACAAAAACAAAAAAACAAAAACAAACAAAAAACAAAACAAATAATAAAAAAAAAAACACCGGAAAAATGAAAACAAAACACAATGACAAAAGAACAGAGCGAAAACGAATGAACAAACTCGTAGTTAAAGAAACATTGGAATCAAGGATATGAGATGTTTATGTAATTGAATTGTCCACCATTATATATCGCTTGTATAGATTGGTTTCCTAGATGTAAATCCAAGAAAACTCGCATAATTACTAAAGAGTGTTCAATGCAGGACAGAGCTAGTATATAATGTTTATTATAAAAACATTATTGGTTACATATGTGCAAACATGTTTCAGTGGAATCCCAATTGAGAAACAATACTTCATCAGACCAAAAAAAAAAATCGAAATATATATATATATATATATATATATATATATATATATATATATATATATATATATATATATATATATATATATATATACGTTTTATTTTTTATTACCGTATTTTTCTGTTTAGTTACATTATTGTTTCAACTACACGACCGTTTTTTGGCCGTCAGGTAGCTTCCTCAGACTTTTACAGAAAGTGAGGAAGCTAAAAACGGTCGCGTAGCTGAAACAATAATGTAACTAAACAGAAAAATACGGTAATAAAAAATAAAACGCATATTTGCTCTACAACAGTATTGAGCACTTTCTCCAGGTTTTTATTAATTATCATTTCTACTAACTATATATATATATTGCAGTGCAGGATGATTCCAATATTTTTCCCGATTCCGATACAATTATCGATTTCGTACTAAAGTCCCAATTCCGATACAATTATCGATTCCGATTGTTTACAAATCACTAAATATGTAACTCTAATGTTGTTATTTATTTCCTGATTATCATAAAATTCTTGTATGGTGTACCTCAATGGGTTCCCAACTAGAGCAGGCAATCAATGGATTTGATTGAAAAATGGGTGATTTCACTGATTTCGATGACAATAAAAATATGTGAGTGTGAAACATTCGTTGATCATCATTCAATCCCGGGCAACGTCGGCTCTTCATGCTAGTACACATGTGTATATTTTTTAGCATCATTTTTGCATTTGATGCATGTTTTATTAAACAAAAGTTACAATTCCTGTCTGTTTCTTTTGGGATCCACTTTCTCGAGTTGACAGACCATTTAACGTTCTGCTTAAGTGTGAACAAGAACTCGCCATATTTGCATACGCTTTCGACTCTTATGAGTCTTCATCAGGCACGTGATAAGTTACAAAATTACAATAGGAAAATTTATTGTGAAACAGTTAAAGTCGTTTCAAAAGTAGTTAACTGTACCCTTCCCGTCTTCGTATCGCGTCTAGTTAATGGCGAGTTCGTTTAACCGAATGATTAAGATTTCTATGACAAGGGAGGCGCACGTTGCAATTTGAGAGAACGATGATGGCGGTGTTTTATATATATATAGATGTATGTGTGTGTGTGTGTGTGTGCTTCCATCACGTGACGTATATGTTTATGCGTGTTTTTTCATTCAGACATTAAATCAAAGATTTTGTAGATTAATTTTCTTTAGTTACATTGTAAGTTGAAGTCCAAGTACTTTCGACGACTTGCTGGACACTTTCAAAGCTTAGCTAACAATCTGTCAATCATTATATCGCAGTAAGTTTGTATAATCTCTAGCTACATATCCAATCTAACCTCCTTAGTAATATAATAATTTATGAACGCAGCATTTTACTTTAATATCAATATATTTCAAAAATTATTTATCTATCATACGCAAACTTTATAAACCTTTCTATTATAGTAACTTTATTTACAACCAAGTTTTATATAATACTAGATGAGGGAAGGCCGCGCCCTGCCTTACCCGGACGTAAAATACGTTTAAATATATTTTAATTCATGCAGATTTCGCATTTATTATTATAATTCTCTATTGAATATTATATTACACCTAATATATAGTACAGATTTCAAAAAATTAAAAAAATGACTTGGGTGTTATCAACTAGAATCGAAATCAAACACCTAGCGCTCGGCCGCTTTCCCTATGATATGAGCTATCGACAGATAGGTAAAAAATGATTTAGAATTAAACTACTTCAAATTATGATTCAATTTACGCCTGCGCAAAAGCAATAAAAACATGCCGGCAAGTTGAAATGAACATCTTGCATTTCAACTTGCCGATATATTTGTGTTCGCGGTATTCATCAATAAAATAAATGATTATTATGTCCTGTTAATTTCAATGTTATGTGACCACTAGTTTAAGAAATAAATATTTTTACGTTTATCGGTTAGATATTTTCGCACAATCTGTTTTTCCTTCCACTTGTCCCCCGCCATATTTCCATCTCATATTTTTCTTAATAGTTATTAACCTCGATTTTAGCTGTGTTGATCGAGGTTCGAAACCGGTCAGCTAGTTTTTTTAATTTTTTATTTTTTAATTAAATATGATTAATAAATTCGGCCTCTACGTACCTATTAACATAGGCATACATGCATGCATAAATACATACATACATACATACATACATACATACATACATACGTACATACATAATGTACATATATACATATATACATACGTACGTACATACATACATATATATAATGTACATATATATAATGTACACACACATACACACACATATATATATATGTAATGTGCATATATCCATATATAATGTACGTATATATATAATATACATATATATATAATATATATATAATATATATGTGTGTATATATATGTATAAATAATATATATATATGTATGTATATGTGTGTGTATATATAATATGTATATATGTATATATGTGTGTGTATATATATGTGTATATATATAATATATATATGTGTGTATATAATATATATGTATATATATAATATATATATGTGCATATATATAATATTTATATGTATATATATAATATATATATGTATATATATAATATATATATGTATATAATATATATATATATGTATATATAATATATATATATATATGTATATATAATATATATATAATATATATATATAATATATGTATATCTATAATATATATATGTATATCTATAATATATATAATATATATATATCTATAAAAATATATATATGTCTATCCATAATATATATATGTATATCTATAATATAGATATATAATATATATGTATATATAATATATATATGTGTATATTATATATATGTATATATATAATATATATGTGTATATAATATATATGTATATATAATATATATGTATATATAATATATATGTATATATATATAATATATATATGCATATATATAATATATATGCATATATAATATATATATATGTATATATATAATATATATATATCATATATATATAATATATATATAATACATTATATATATATGCATATATATAATATATATGCATATATAATATATATATATATGTATATATATAATATATATATATCATATATATATAATATATATATATATAATATATATATAATACATTATATATATATATATATATATATATATATATAATCTGCTATTATTATGTATATATCGCTTACTTACTCCATTGTCATTACAAGTGTTCAAAGTTTGTCTGGAAAGATTACTATGCAATTATATCCCACAAAGTTCAGTCATGGCATGACACATATTTCTTTACACTTTTATTTTTCAAAATGGCCGACAACAACGTCCACATAATTAGGCATTCCAGTTTTAATTAACTCGCATCATTGACTTGGCATAATTTTCGCAATAAAATACATTGCATTCAACAAACATAATTAATTCCTAGAAACACGAATTCTTTTAATATCTACGACATTTCGAAGACAGTAATTTCCACAGATGAACTTTCTTTTGATTTTCAAAGATGGCAAGTTTTATAGAAACTCAACTGAAAATGAAGTTCTGAAAGAGTTTTGTGATTGCTCAGGTAATGAAACCAACAAATATAAAAATATATCTATATTAATCAAATTATCCAGCAAATATGGCGGGCGTGCTTACACGAATTAACGAGACTTGTAAAATTTTTAAGAAATAACAAAACCGACAATTAATTCATAATTTGAAATATATATTATTTGGATTATTCGGATTACTGTTTTTATCTTTGATGTTTTTATCAACATGTTTCGATCGATATAATCTCCGACCTTCTTCAAATGCTTGTTGGCAAACACGAGATTATTTACGTTGAACACGGATAGCTATGCAATTTCGGAGTTAATTTCGGGCGATGTTATGTCCGACATATTTAGATGCGTCTCGCGGTGTGGCACTATATCTTAGTGCCCCGGTTGTGGTGGTTGTTTACCCCTCCCCCAGCATGGCCAGGAAGTGGTTTGGTCGTAAGCGGAGGGATACACAGACATAAGCAACCAGAATGCAATCCCACAATTCCTTTTGTTTTTTCGATCTCTTTTTGTCCGGACAGCCATGAGTTGAGAACGTATTTTGTCTCTCCGTAAATGAGATGAGGGGGGCAACTCCGCCCTCAGAATTAGTTAAGGTTGATTGGTTTTAACTGTGGAAGTTAATGATTACTTGTAAAGTATTTTTTTTTTTTTTTGTAAAAATATTGTAATATTTTCTAGTAGAAAGATATATAGTTAATTATATTTCTCATATATCACGATTCTGACGTGCATCGTTTTTTGTGTCCGCCTTAAATGTCTACATTAATAAATGAAGCGGACCTGGAGAGGAAGATTCCAACCATGTCAAGCCCTCAAGGAACAAGACGTCATTCCGGGAGAAGAACGAACCAGCCACATCCAACATCTCCCGTATGCCTTTTTCTCTTCCCCTAGAAAGAAAGACGTCTAATCGACAGATCTTCATACGCGGACCCCTTCCAAGACATTTAGTATAACACGTGGGTCGGTCACATGCTAAATGACATTAAATGAGAATATTTACGTTGAACTCGAATATCTACGCTATTTCAGAGTTAATCTACGAGGTATATTCCTCTCATTCAGTCAGCCATGACCTAGTAGAAGAACTTTTTTATTATATTCTTCGCATCACCTGTCTTTACGATTGAACTATCAGCTTTCAGAAAACTGTTAGTTAAAGCAGATTACAACTTACCAATTTATCCATTGTGTCACTTGTCCATATGTTAAAGTTTTCTTTTCCAAAAGTGTAAGTATTTTCTTAAAATAAATTAAGAAAAAAAAAAAAAAAAAAACGACGGCGGAGAGGTAATAAGTGAAAGACGATTCAATTTTTTGTAGCTGCTCAACATACTTCCGCATTATTCTATTAGTGTTAGCCTTGTTGTGCATTAAGCACGAAAAAAAGAATAGTGAAACGTACACACACACACGCACACACACACACACATATATATATATGTACTTTTTAAAGTTGTATATCTTATTATAGATTCAGCATTATATCGATTTCCATGTATTTCATTTTCATTCAATTTTTTTATTTAATTATTTCAACGTAACAATCTAATACACTCAACTTGTTATATTTCTCGTATTTATTTGCGTAAAACAATCTCATTTTCTCATCCTATATATATATATATATATATATATATATATATATATATATATATATATATATATATATTTAATGTAGTGAAATAAATTCTTTTGAGAGTGCTCAACTGTTTCAGGAGCTAAGTATAACTACTTCATTTACTCACATAAAATTAATATACAAAAGTATAAATTTATGCGTAAACTTTAAGTATTTACTTCAAAAGTGCTCAATACGTAGGTAGAGCTAGTTAGTTAGTTATAAAATATATATGGCGATTAAGTTACACTGAATATTCCGCGTTTCATTCACTCTAGGATTCTTCAGGCTTTTGCGCCTGAAGAATCCTAGAGTGGACGAAACGCGGAATATTCAGTGTAACTTAATCGCCATATATATTTTATAAATTACTATATATATATATGATCATAATCTTCGTAAGGAGAAAAAACGGCAGAGCCTGTCAGTTGCATGAACTATAAAAGTTGTCCAAAATAGCGCTTTTTCTGTGTTTTTGAAGTAAAATCTGATAAGTACGTAACTAGATATGCAACAAAGACATAATTTTGCAGACTTAATCGTCGTAATATGAGACAATATTGTAATGGATAACTTTTGAAAGATAATAAATGACCAACTGAGAAAACTTGATATTTGGAAATTAGAAAATTATTATATTACACTATACATGATCTGGAACCCAATAAGAAGGCATTCATTATTTATGAGAAAGATCTTGTAATGCATTACGATTGATATATAAAAACTGAGTTTCAAGTAAATGATTAACACCCTCTCTCTCTCTCTCATATATATATATATATATATATATATATATATATATATATATATATATATATATAAAATACACTGTGCAAACAAGGTCCATTCTCGCCACGTATGTACAAGCGGTTTGCTCGCATAAACAAAGGAACTGTAAACTGAAAATCTCTAAAAACGAAACGTGTGAGGCAACCAATCAACCTTGCTGATGATCATAGTTTATAAAATTGAAAGTAATACTGGCATCGTTCATCCAGCCAATAGAGAAGTGGACAAAACAAGATGGTGACCCAGACCTGAGGCGCCACCTAGAGGGTTCCAATGAAATCACTCATTTTTGCATTCCACAACCATATTCAAAATGTGTAGTAAACCACGATTCCCCATTTTTACGAATTTTAATCGTTTTTTTTTTCTATCGTATTTCCAAAATCAAACTTGTTATATCTTATTAATTTTCTCATTTACGCTTTTAAGACTTTGGTCGGCATCACAAAATTAACTTCAGTTTTTATTCTATTTTATATTATTATTATTATTATTATTATTATTATTATTATTATTAGTGTTGTTGTTGATGTTGTTGCTGTTGTTGTTTTTGTTGTTTTTGTTGTTTGTGTTTCAGGGGCGTTTTTCCATGGTTTCTATTTCATTGTTCACATTTTCTTGTTTCTCAAAGACAAAATCAAAGTGTAACTGTCATGGCTTCTATTGCTGCTGGGAATGTAAAGCACAAAAAAAGGAAAGAAAATGAGAGAGAGAGAGAGAGAGAGAGAGAAAGAGAAAGAAAGAGATGTGGGAGATATATAGAAAGAAAAGGGGGTATGTATAGAGAAAGAGAGACTAACAGAGAGAGAGAGAGGGACAAAAGAACCAATGGCGAACTATGCAAGCGTGATTCAAAGTCACGTCGGAGATGGAGTAACGCGAGGTCATTTTTGCGTATGGATGTCCTTTAATGTCGAGTGGTCATCCGAATACGGTCACGTTTGGAGTGAAAGGAAATGTAGAAGAAAGAGAAAAAAACTCAGTGGCCATTTGATCGACACAAGAAGTAGCCACGCAAAAACAAAACAAAAAGCAAACAAACAAACAAAAAACAACACAAAACAAAAACAAAAAACACACGCGTAAAGATTAACGAGGGTTCAGCGATCGATTAAGGCACGAATGGCGGAGACAATAAAAATATCAATGCGAGTATATGAAAAATAATAGATAGAATGGTGAATGGAAGATTGGGTAGAACAAATATAAAAAAAATACGGATTCATACATATATTATAATCAAGTCTTTGTGTATGTCATTTATTCTCCAAACCTCAAAGTTTGCCCCAATGGTGCTTAGAGACAATCAGGAAGAAAAACGTTGTCATGACAGCAGGGAGATGGTCGAACTGATCAATTCAGCTTCCGCAGTTCTTGATGCTGTAGTATCCCGCGATGAAAACTGGATCTACTGCTATGGCACAGAGACAAAGTTCCCAGCGGAAGCATGCTGGCTCTCCCAGATCCAAGAAAGCCAGACAGAGCGAATCAACACAGAAACTTATGACGATCCTTTTTTTGACAGCATCGGTATGATCTACATGTACTGGGTTCTCACTGGACAAACAGTCAACAAGGAATACTATATTGAGGTGTTACGGATATTCAAGAGAGATTCTGTTGGAAAAGGTCAGCACTTTTCAAATCGAATCAATTGCATTTCCACCAAGACAATGCACCATTCAACAACTCTATCCTTATCACAGATTATTTGACCAAGATGGGCATCAAGTCAGTTGTTCGCCCTCTCTTTAATCCAGACCTTGTTTTCTATGACTTTTGGTTATCCCCTAAGCTCAAGGAAAACCTTGGAGGCTCTCGTTATGAGACAACTATGGAAATGAAAGAGGCTCTGACTAGAATCATTGGCACGCTCACAAAATAGGAGTTTCATGGGGCCTTCCAAGAGTTGATGGAACGATATAACAAGTGCATTGCAACCGGAGGAGATTACTTCGAAGGCGACTAGAGTTTCATGTGTGCATCAACAATAAAAGTGCCCATGCGAAATAAGTCTGGAAACTTATGGAAGACACACCGTACGTTTTTTGACTAAATTAAATTCACTATGAATTAACACGAACCTTGAATTTTTTTCGAATAGTTATGTTTCTTTCATAATAAATAATAGAAAAAAATCACACTCGTAACAAAAATGAAACAAAAAGTAATTATGGATCAAAACTAACATTCTGGATCCAGACTGGAATTTAATGGATTCTTTACTGATCTACGTGGCAAATTTTTGAAAAAGTTTGAGGAATATCGGTTGGATAGTGTGTGTGTGTGTGTGTGTGTATATGTGTGCGCGTGTGTGTGTGTGTGTGTGTCTGTGTGGGAAAGAGTTTTTTTTTAATAGAAAACGAAGTATCTCTTCCCTACTCCTCTCTCTCTCTCTCTCTGTCTCTCTCTCTTTCTCTGTCTGTCTGTCTCTCTCTCTCTCTCTGTCTCTGATCAATATTCCGTCATGGTTTGTGCTAGTAGCTTAAATCTGAACCTTACTTGTAAATAGTCTGTTTGGTATTTTAGTATTCTGCTTTTGGATTTAAAATATTCATTTATTTCATATATCATAATCAACCGGTTGGTCGCTCCATAGATTCCTACAATCTTAAATTGCCTCGTTCAAAAATACCTGGCATGATTCACACATCTAAAAGAGGTCCGCCAGTTTAAGTTCAAAATAACATTTACATGATTGAATTTAATGGATGTATCTTCACATACGACCAAGTATGCTTATAGGCTACTCTGTCCGTGGGTCATGTGTGTTCAAATTATAAATTACATTTTGCTCATTCTGTCACGTTCAAAATTAGAATAGTATTTTGGGGTTTGTTTACATTAGTGATATTTTAAACCAACGCATTTCAGGTGAAAACATTATTATGTACTTGCATGTACTGGCGAAATTAGTATAAATTCCAAAATTTGCGAAAATGATCCATTATTGGATGTGTTAGAAGTATGTTAAATAAGAAACCAGCCACAATTACGTCTCATATAGCATGTTTAAAGATGGCGGCCCTTAATTTAAGTCAAGAGTCATCTCTCTTGGTCGTCATACTGAATTGGTTGCACAACTCTTCCACATACGATAAAACTGGATAATTCGATCAATTCTATTTTTACGTGATATTATTTTTCTACTGGATCATTTTTCGTAATTTTTGGAATTTATACTAATTTCGACATGACACGTAAGTATGTAATAATGTTTTCACCGGAAATGCGTTGGTTTAACAGATCACAAATGTAAACAAGCACTAGTATTTTTAGATGCGACCAAGCTTGTCTATTAGATGATTTGTCTATCTCTTATGTCTGACATGGATTTTTAACGTTGTCCACGGATCAATGCACTCCTCTCTACTCTATCATTATTTTCATGGAAAGTGCTCGACTGAGCTTCACTCTTTGGATCCCTCCTGTATGGCATTCGCGGCAAGCATCAGACTAGCTGCAAAATTTCACAAAAAACACTTGACTAGTTACAACCACTTTATAATACTTCCACTATTCTTTATATGTGCCTAATTCTAAACGCAGATTCCATGAACAAAACTTCTTTCCCAGAACTGCCGGCACGTGGAACACTGTTCCACTGGTCTGCTTCCCAGTTGAATACAACATGGTAGCCTTCAAATCCAATGTAAACAAATTATTGTTGAACCTTCCTTATAAATAATCAAATTCTACCCAATTTACACCGTTAACGATTACTATACGACTACCTTACATTCAGTAACCTTTATCCTTGAGTGGCCTTTGGGACTTGATAAATGGTGACTCCTAAATAGTAATAAAAACCACTATCAGAAATTCTTTATCTGTGCCAGAAACTAAATGAAAATTCCCCGAGCAGAGCTTTTTTCCTCTAACTGTTCGTCTGTGGAACACAATACCGCATAGCTGCTTCCCAACTGACTAAAACCTGGTGGTTATCAAGTCCGACATAAATAGCTTATTGATGAACCTCCTCTAAAATAAATTAACTTAGCTAATTTCCACCATCATCGATCATCACAGTACTCATTAACCCTTATCCTTGAGTGGCCTCAGGGTCTTGATAAGCGGTGACAACATGGTAAACAAATAAAAAAAATGATCACCCCCCCTGGGCGGTTATTCAGCAAGAATATCCTTTGGTTATATTTTACAGCGAATTGTAATGCAAAATAGATGTTATCCTATGGATTAAACGCATTAGAACCGTATTGATTGGTCACATCGTTTTCTATTTGTAAAACTACTGCTCTGCGCAAACAAGTGCTTCCATACATACCAGAGAAGAAAATGGTAAAACGTCTGTCAATTACTGAACAGTTTCTGGTAAACAGGTCCAATAGAAATTCCATAAATGTACTCACCTGAAAAGAATGAAAAGAAAAAACACATTAAGTAAATAAAATGTGAATGTGAATTTGGGCAAGATAGAAACATTATAATACATATAAAACAGAGGAATAACCACACGACAAAAAAAAAAGAGAGTAATAACTTCATTCAAAGGTAGAATACCCAAATACCAACCAACATTGTTAATAAGTAGATCTACAAATCAAGCCACTAACATAACCTATGACGAAATATTGACCAGAGAGAAAAAGAGAGAGAGAGAGAGAGAGAGAGAGAGAGAGAGAAAGAGAGATAGAGAGAATGAAAGAGAGAGAGAGAGAGAAAGAGAGAGATGTAACGAAATTAGTGACATGTAGGTAACAGCAGCATCTCAAGTATGCAAATAATCAAGCCGTGGCGCGAGGTGACGTCACAGCGAAGGACGAGGAGTAAAAAGAAAGCAGACAGCAACTGGGAAGCACGTCGGCATCAGATAGACGTGCAACCCCGTAGCAATATGAAGAGACTGGAAAAGATGTGTTGAGATGGCAGAATTTTGTTAACCACATGGCAAATGCGATAAATTGTAAAAAACAAAATGCATGCGCGGTTTGGAAAGTACCATTAATTTATATTATAACTGAAAAAAAGGGTCGAATTTCTTTCCTTTGTTCCTTTACGACTGTCTCTGCATACTACGTGTTGGATACGAGTGAAAATGTGACGGCCACATTACAGAGGAAAGAAAGAGATAGAAAATGGAAGAGATAAGAGAAGAGAAAAATATGTTTTCCATGTTATAGCATACTATTTTGCTTTCTTTTATTTTCCCTCTCTCTCATTTCCTTCTATTTTCTCCTTGTATTTCACCTTGAAAACTCTACTATCAATTGAGCACTGCTGAAATAAATGCTGGAAATATGCTTAAACTATGTTTGAACATATTATTGTAATGCAAGTGGAAAGTGAACAGTATCGCAAAAGAACACGTGTGCTACGCACCATTTATCGTGGGGGTGTGAACCTACGCGGATAAACCTGACATGACTGTGTTCATGAAGAATAATGGCACCCATGTCAGACTTAATTTATCAATATTACTGTGAATCTCGAGGGAATATGCAAATTCTTGAACGAGATTCACAGCGAGGTTCACGCTCAGAGAGAGGAACATCTGGAAAGTCTGGCGAGAGAAGGGAAAGAGTTTATTTTTCAAGTTCGCGAGACGATTTGTGCTGCAGTTTAGCAAGTATCATGTTAAAATTATTAATATTTTTTTAACCATACATACTATACTATATATTACGTGATGGAATGATTCCAATGCTTTCCCGATTCCGATACAATTATCGATTCCTTACTAAATTCTCGATTTTAATGCAATTACTGATCTGATTCTTTATAAATCTCCGAATATTTTAATATAAAATTCTTTTTTTTCCGGATTACAGTAAAAACACATGTTAAATGGTTATATATTTTCTCAAACGTAAAAAAAAACAAAAAAAACACACACACTTGCAGGGCAGGAGGCGATCAGCTTTACTGGTTATTCAAAATCAATAAATATTTATAATCTTATTATTACTACCAGAAGTGGAAGATTATGTTTTAAAGTAAATCAAATAAAAAAATAATGGAATCGTTTTTGGCATCGGAAAATAGACACATTTTTCCTATACCGATAACGATGCTGATACTCCAGAAAGTTTCGATTTTTCTGATTTCCATTTCCGAGTAATCGTCTGAACACTAATATATATATATATATATATATATATATATATATATATATATATATATATATATATATGCACGCACACATACACACATATACACACACACATATATATATACACACATATATGTATACGCACGCACACAACATATATATACACACACATATATATATATATATATATGCCCCCCACACACATATATATGCCCCCCCCCACACACACATATATATATATATATAAAAATATATATATACACACACATATATATACACACACACTTACATACACACATATATATATGCACATATATATTCACACATATATACACACACATATATATGCACACACACACTCACACACACATAGATATATACATATATATATATATATACACGCACACACATATATATGTATATATACTTGATGATTATATTTTTGCTTATTTCTACTCTTCGACAGAAGTTTGCCATATCCTCACTAAGTGTTATTGCGTCATTGTAAAGAAGAGATATCTGTACAAAATGATCTCAATGATAAATGCTTGTACGAAACAAATATCATTCTCTGAGCATCCACACTCAGAATCCAATGACAAGCAAGTGACACGCACACACACACACACACACACACATATATATATATATATATACACATATATATATACACACATATACATATACATACACATACACACACATATATACATATACATATACATACACATACACATATATACACACGCATATATACATATACATACACACATGCAGGAGGGGAGGAGTTGAGTCAGAAAAATGTTTAAAAAAGGCGGGCATACAAAACTCCGGCTTAATCCAAAGGAGAAAAGGTATTCTGAACCCGATCCGAATATACTCATACCAAGTCTGCGGATGTACTCACACAAACACTATGAATGTACGGATTTTACAATTTTTTCAACGAACTTCATTGCTTGGACTTTGGAATTCTGCCACCATATTGTCATTTACGGACATCACTTTAAATATCTTTTTTTTATATGGAAGTTTTAAAAGCCAAAAGCAATGCGGAAAGGACCAGAATCACGAGAGTAAAGAAAAGAAAACCAAACAAACAAATAGATGGGTATGTTTGAGTCTAACTGTTTATTCATCTATCATTCCTTAGCTTAAGTTGTTGGTATATCCGGTGTATATAAAGTCCGTTGATGGCATGGAACTTTGATTAATTTCGGGAGAAAATACTTCCCCTTTCAAAGAGAAAACAAAAGTCTCCCGAAATTAATCAAAGTTCCATACCACCAACGGACTTTATATAATAATAATAATAATAATAATAATAATAATAATAATAATAATAATTATTATTATTATTAGTAGTAGTAGCAGTAGTAGTGATAGTATTATTTACCATAATTATTACTAATATAAATTCATTTATTTATCTAAAACCCTTAAAACGATTTACTTCAGAATTAATCTTGACCACTCTTACTAAAAGAGCAAACAAACCGGATTCTTTATTTGACTTGGCTCAAATATGACCGCTGTTCTAAATCACTTCCGAATCCATGAGAAGAAAAAATGGCAACCCAAAGGAATTCCATAGCACATATGTGGTGGAAAAACGGTGAATAAACAAACTTATTCAATCGAGGGTAATGCTTGAGGAAC
This sequence comes from Euprymna scolopes, assembly GCF_053919585.1. Taxonomy (NCBI): domain Eukaryota; kingdom Metazoa; phylum Mollusca; class Cephalopoda; order Sepiida; family Sepiolidae; genus Euprymna; species Euprymna scolopes. Next base: position 31,062,885 of record NC_136502.1, read on the forward strand.
GGTAAGTGTAGAATTCGAAGAACACTCCTTTGTGTAAATTCCAAGAAATTCCTAAAGTCGGTCAATATGTAGAGAGTAGTCTTTTAAAAACAAATGTGTCTGTATTTCAAGGGACAACATTTCAGCTTCCGAAAACTTATAAGTGCTCATGGACATTATGTAGAACATAAGCACAAATGTCAAATGACGCAGACATTTATCAGATAAACAAATAGAAATCTGATTTGCTTATATGTTGGAGATCTGGCATTTTCTGATACAAACTTGGCCATTTCTAGAAAATGGACGAATAGCATACAAGTAATGGAGCAGAGGAAGGAAATGAGACTACAGTCTCTGCTGTTACGGTTTCGATTCTCAGCGACGCTGTGTTGGTGGGTATAAAAAGCATGGATGAATTGTAATAAAAACAAAACGGCTTTTTATAAATGACTGTCTTTATATATATATATACATATATATAGTAATTTATAAAATATATATGGCGATTAAGCTACACTGAATATTCTGCGTTTCATCCAACTATAGGATTCGTCAGGCCTACGTATTGAGCACTTTTGAAGTAAATACTTAATGTTTACGCATAAATCTATACTTTCGTATATTAAATTTATGTGAATAAATGAAGTAGTTATATATATATATATATATATATATATATATATATATATATATATATATACAGTCCTGGTCAAGATCATAAGAAGCAGATTCGATTTTTTTCCATCATAGTTTCCCTTTTGGCAATGGTTTCAACAATTTGTTTGATTAAAAATTCGATAATATGCGTAAACGCTTACTTTCTTAAGTGGTCTTATGATTTTGTTTGACCAGGACTATATATATATATATATATATATATATATATATATATATATATATATATATATATATATATTTATTTATATATATAAAGCGCTGACTGTTGCATAGGCGGTCGAGTTTCAATCCTGGCTTAATATACTTGCTGGTCTAGCCACACTGATAAGCCGTGGTACAGCAAAACAGTACCGTTTGACTATAAATGCTCCCTATCTTGGGTTGAACATATTGGAAACGAAATAACAAACTTTCGCTAACGTAGAAACAATGCATTTGTGTAAACAAATAAAGCTTAAGCGTTTGGACAATGTTTAAACATAATTTCGCGTAACCATCTCAGCAGCAGCAGCAGCAGCAGCAGCAACAGCAGCAGCAGCAGCAGCAGCAGCAGCCAAAATAGCGTAACAGCAACAAGCACTGACTGTCGATTAGGCGGTCAAATTTCAATCCTGACTTGAGGTAATTGCTAGTCTAGCTGCACTGATGAACTGTGGAACAGTACTATATATATATATATATATATATATATATATATATATATATATATATATATATATGTCATCCACATACAGTACTGTTTCGTTGTATCGCAACTCGTCAGTGCGGCAAGACGTACACCTTTTCCCAGCCGTGGATATATATATGTATATCGATAGATAGATAGATAGATAGATAGATAGAGAGAGAGAGAGAGAGAGAGAGAGAGAGAGAGAGAGGGGTAAAACACGTGTCAGTAAGTAACTAGTTATGTGTATACATGCATATATATGTATGATAGGAGATTAAAGAAACGCTGAAAGATTTATTAAATGGAGATTTATATATATATATATATGTGTGTGTGTGTGTGTGTGTGTGCGTGTGCGTGTGTGTTTATGGCAAATTGTAATAAAGCGATCAAAATCTCTACTATATATAAAAGGAACTTTGTCTGGATGTGTGTCCGAGTTCGTCCCCTATGAGCCAACTTTTATGAAGTTTCACACGAAGGTACTTTATGTTCTTGGCAGTGTTTTTAGATAGATTTTGCATCAGAATGTCTTCGATAAATATCGATAATCGAAATAATCCGATGAAAGGAGGAATAGGCGATGCTGACCAAATGTTAACATCTTACAAAGCCTAACATCAAAGTGCATCGGAGAAGTTTTATTACCACATGTCGAAGCACCCGACACATAAAATCAACAGTAGGTTCTTTGATATTACTGAGGCGCGGTTGAAATCAATGGTTCTGTGTAGAGTACAAATGAAGCATGATATTTACCTTTTGCATTTTAAACTTTAATTCCAGCTATTATATATATATAAAAAAAAAACAGGTTCTCTATAGTTAAATGTAGATTAAAATGAATTGCGAACTAATCACTGTAGGGGGGGGCATGTTAATATTCCTCCCGGTGTACCACGATCGGTTCCCAACTAGACCAGCCAATCAATCGTTTTGTATTGAAAAAATGGGCGGTTTCACCGATTTCGATGACGATAAAAATATGGATGTGAGAAACATTCGTTGATCGTCATTCAATCCCGGACAACATCGGGTCTCTCTGCTAGTTATTCATATATTCATAAACATTTCGTTTTTATTTCAAGACTTTATCGAGATGATTGATCTGTTCTTAACATCCATGGCTATAAATATTATCGTTCAAATGTTCGTGATCATACACAGTAAAATTACACCAAAAATATCGCAACGATATGTATATATATATATATATATATATATATATATAAATTATATAATATAAAGCTGAACGTGTGTGTGTGTGTGTGTGTGTGTGTCTGGTCACATCCTATATGGTTGACTATTTAAAAAAAAAACTGATTACATATAATGATAGAAGGTATATCGAGGATCAGGAATAGGTATGTTTGATCTGGCAGAACAGTGGCTCATAAAAATTGTGGGGTCTGCGTTTGCGCCTGGCCCCCAGAGTATGGAAATAAAAAATGAAAAAAAAACAAAAAAAACGTTTACAAGAGTTTTTGATATAGATGTACATAAGAATACTTTGATAAGTATGTTTCAACTTAAATAGGGATAGTATAATAAAATATTGGGGTCTATGTTCACGCCTGTACTCCATGGAAATATGGCACAAACTTTAACAAAGACTTTTCATATCTATTTGCGTAAGTATACTTTAATAATTATGTTTCAGTTTGAAGAAATATGGTATAATAAAATTATTGGGTGTTTGTTCGCGCCTGGCATCCATCAAATGTAAATATGTAACAAAGTTTAACCGAAAAAAATAAATATACAAGAAATAAATGTTACCATAGTCAATAGAAGTTCAGTTCATGTTTTTTTTGGTTTTGAAATAGTTTTTAATGCTCTTTACTTGAAATAATTTCAGCGAACCGAAATTAAAACGAAATTTTAGGCGATAACTACTTTAATGAATTTTTATATAAACTACACATGCCATAATCGAATATTCCTCAAGCATAAAATAACGGAAATCATTAAAATATGTTTATAAATATTCCTTACGTTGACGGAACTGTCTTAAATTGTTAACACAGAATGCTCAGGTGCCCTCTTTCAAATTGAAAACGGTGCTCTCCATTTCAAAGTCGCTGCCATTTTGATTTTTTTTTCAAACCGGTTCGTGAATTAAAAAAAACATTTTTACAAACTACTTAAAAATACGAACCAATGAACTTTTCTACCATAAAAGTAACTTTTATTGACTATGGTAACATTTATTTATTGTATATTTATATAATTATATATATAACGTTTTCTCTTTGTAAGGAAACACTATTTTGTTGGTCAGTCTTGTCTACGAATGGAAACAAAGTTGATATAAAAATATATTTTCGCGAAAATTATCTTTACTTTCATCCTATTTTGTTTAGGGTAAAATTTTTTAGTATCAAAACCTATCTCTTTACAACCCCCCTCCTTTTCATAACCTATCGTACTTTCATCAATCACAGTCCATTTTCTGTAGGCTGTTTTTGAACCCAGTCAACGACGGGTACTTCTGCTAGTATATATATATATATATATTAGTTATTCACAGGCACATGTTTACATTTAGCTGGCTTATATATATATATATATATATATATATATATATATATATATACTAGCTGTACCCTGCCACGCGTTGCTGTGGCTCAAGTTGGCGCAATGGAAAAAGTTATAATTTGAATATCTGAAAAAACCTTTTAAACTAACTGTTCTTTTGATGAAATAAAATTACAGAAGTTAAAAGTCAAAGAATTTTGCCCTTAACTCTGATCAGCTGGCACTTTTTCGTACCCAATTTCCCACAAGTGATGCAAAAATTTATGTGCGGATCGAACAGTCTGCAACTGGATATGCATATTTTGAGTTAAGTTTAATGTCTTCACATGGAACAAAAAAGTAGAGTATTTGAGGCAAGCATTTATTTCATCTGCTGATGTTGATTGAAGAATAACAGGTAACATTTGTCTGAAATCTTCTGCAAGCAATATTACTGCATTCCCAAATGGTCTGACATTGCCACGCAAATCTTGCAAGGATCGGCCAAGAGCCTCAAGTGATTTTTTGCGTACCATTGTGCATTCATCCTAAACAATAAGTTTGCATTTCTGCAATATTTTTCCCCATATTGGATATTTTGGAGATGTCGAACATGAGATTTTTGAAAAATTGAATGTTTTAAAGTAGAATAAATAATTCTTCTACTTGGCAGCAAGGTCGCAGGTATTCCTCATGCAGCAAGGGCTAAGGCTATGCCATTTTGTTACCAAATGGCTGCCAAAATCAATTTAATTAGAAAGGTCTTACCAGTTACTTCTGGTGCTGTTCAAGGTAGCAGTAATTTCCAAATAACTTCTATTCTCACAGTCAGTAAATTAGCTGACTAAAATAGGACTTATCCATGTTTTGACAATGCCTTATTCACTGTAATTAATTTAGGAGACTAAAATAGGATGAGGGATTAGAGATGGTCAGATAGAGAGGAAGATATATAGATAGAAAAGAGAAAGTTAGATGAAAATAGAGAAAGAGAAGGAGATAGAGAGATAAAGGGATTGATAGATAAAGAGAGGGGGAGAGTTAGAAACAGAGAGGGATGAGACAGAGGAAAGGAGAGAGATAGAGGTAGTTAGAAAGAGAAAGAGGATCAAAGAGAGATGGAGAGGGTGATATAGAGAGAAAGATAGATTGAGAGAGGGAAAGGGAGAGATGGATAGAGAGAGATATTAAGAGAGGAAGAGAGAGGGGGAGAGAAACAGAAGGTGAACTGAACTTCACTGTTTGTTTCCTCGTTCAGTAGAGAAGAAATCTTTCGAGACTGAGGCAATTTTAATTTTTTGTTATTATCCAGAGTAACCCTTTTTTTTTGGGGGGGTGCTAGATTTTCCACGCATTAGAAACCGACCGGGTTATCTGTACTTTCACCTAACAAATTAATAAAAGAAAAAGATTTTGTAAAATTTGAATTTAACATGAAAATACTATTTTAAAAAATAGCACGATATCATAAGTGCATAAGTGCCACTTTATGTACTCCTTGGGCGTTGAGTTCCATGGCGACCAGCATAATTATTTAATGGTCGCTCCCTTAGACCCCCCCCAGTCAAGGCTAATGCATGCGCACGTAACATTTTTTTATTTATTGAGGTTGGCTTAGTAACTAAACGATTTATTGATAATTTCGTAACCCTTAAACGCATGCCAGAAGATTTAAATTGGTTCATTATTGTTGTAATGAAAAAAAAAGTTTCATTTAACACAAAACCAAAAAATACATATTAATGATAAATGATTTATTATTCTATTCATTGAAATTTAATAATTTTTAGATAAAAAAGTAAAAAACAGTTTATAAAAAAATAGTTGCTTATGTGCGCATGTAAAAATGTTTATAAAAGTGAGAAATTATTTTAATCATTTAAAAAACTTGTCTTATTTTTTTGTTTTATTTTTAGATTAGGTCCACCTTATAATCACCCCAACATCCTCATCTTAAGAACAGCTTCCGGAATAAACAACACTTTTGGAGGGGGGGGCTATTTGCAAAATTTAACTGATATTTGTTGTCAGCATACCCACCCGAAAATACTATTAAAAAAAGGGGAGGGGTTCAGTGCCCGTTGCAGAGAAGTAGATTTATTTATCAATGAAAGTTGCGAAGAAGTAAATTTATTTATCAATAAAAGTCGTCATTTAAAAAAGAAAATTGTGGAGGTGGACCTAAATGTAAATATTTACCCAAAACACTATCCCGAAGTTTATTACAAAAACGTTTTGTTTTCGCACTATTCAACAATTTGTTCATCCGCGCATGTAAATTAAAAACTATTTGTAAAAGTGACAAGTTATCAGTAAATGATTTAGTTTTTTTTTAATTTATTTATTTATTTTTTTTACATTAGGTCCACCTCCACAAATGTTAAGAACGGCTTTCAGAATAAACACCCTCAACCTCTCCATGTTAACAACGGATTTCGGAATAAACACCATGGGAGGGGGGTTGTCAACATACCCATCCGCAAATACTATTAAAAAAAAAAAGAAGTCGTCATTTAAAAAGAAATTTAAAATCAAATGTTTGTAAAAGTGAGAAATTATTAATAAATGTTTAGTAACATTTTTCGGTGCTAATACAGAGAGTGATCCGCGCTATTTTTTAAATCGTATTTCCACGTTTAATTAAAGTTTTATGTTTTTTTTTTATTCAATTGCAAGGTTAAAGTACAGAATAGGTACAAAACACCCTCCCCTCCCCATGTTAAGAATGGCTTTTTAAATAATAACATTATTATTTCAACACGGATCACTCTCTGCATAAGTACCCATTTTTCTTTTAATATTTATACAAAATAAAACTTTTTTCAAAATAAATAAATAAATAAATGTTTGTAAATGTGACAAATAATCGTTTAGTTACGGCAACGTCAGTAAATAAAAGATGTTACGTGCGGGGTGGGGTGGGTACTCAGGGAGCGATTATTATTTTTTTTCTGCTGGTCGCCATGGAACTCAACGCCCAAGGAGTACCAAATTGTATTTTTTATTATCAAATAAATAAATTTCAAGCAATTTTTACAATAAATAATAGATAGCAACTTCGTTCATTTTACGACTCGCCCCAGCATATTATAAACACCGTAACTTCCATTTGGTAAAACGGCTTTCGGAATGAACACCCCCAATCTCCCCATATTAAGAACGGCTTTCGAGGTTTATGGAAGGGCGTGTCTTTTTAACATGGGGAGGTTAGGGTGTTTATAATACGTTGAGGCATGTCGTAAAAATGAAACAGTTTAGAAAAAGTTAAAACAAGCTTTTTTATGTAAACAAAAAAAGAAAAGAAACTAAACAATTAAAACGTAATGTTTCATGAGCGAAAAGCCTTAACATAAATAAACGTATTTAAAATTTTAAAATTGGTAAGTACATAAATTAATTTAAATTTTTAAAATATGGGATTTTTTTTTGCTAATGCAGAGAGTGATCCGCGCTATTTTTAAATCGTATTTCCGCGTTTAATTAAAGTTTTATATGTTTTTATTCAATTGTAAAGTACAGAATAGGTACAAAACACCCTCCGTCCAATGTTAAGAATGTCTTTTTTAATAATAACGTTATTATTTCAGCACGAATCACTGTCTGCATGAGTAACTTTTTTTTTTTTACTTATCTTGTAATTCGAGAGTAGTTGAAACGGAAGTTACCAGAAATATTATTGGGCAGTCTCGCAGAAACGTCTTCGAAAAATATTTATATTTTAATTAATATTTTTATAATTCGCAATGTAAAATTATTTTAATAACATGCAAACATTCATTGACTTTACAGATAGATTTTCTGAAAATTTCAATTAAATTGGTAACGTAGAAATATGGTTTTATTCACTTTTAACGAACCAAAATTACATATATATATATATATATATATATATATATATATATATATATATATATATATATATATATATATGACAATCGATCAGCATAAGCCTATCACTATCTCGTAATCGTCAATCTCTGTTAAAAGCCTGTTTTCAATTCCATCCTTCTGCCTGATTTGATATGTAAGCCACAGTAATTTCCCTTGTCCCTCCAGCAAACTCTTTTTTCCGATGACAAGCCTTACCCGTTCCTGAATTTCGGAGATCCCTTCCTTCCAAGGAGTTTATGGAAATGGTGGGAGATGTTGCTAAAGGGAAAACGACCCATGAGCAATTATTCTCAAGGTCAAGAATATTCGTGGTCCACACCCGGCAAAGTTGAATGGAGCTCGTCATCGAAAATTAATGAAACGAATCAAGCGATTTACCTCGTCTTCGTACAAAAACATGTGCGATGGAATGTTGCGTTTGCCGAACGACATGTATCATTGGATAAATGAAGAATGAAAAAGCATATTCGACAAAGTGGTTCATATAAACGTGCATTTTAAATACAATTACTATAATGGAGATTTCGTGTCAGTATGTTTGTAAATTATCTATCTATTTATCTCCCTCTATATGTATATATATATATATATATATAGATAGATAGATATAGATAGATAGTTTACAAACACACTGATCAAACATATGTGTGTGTCTCTGTGTGTGTGTAAGTGGCTGATAAAAATGGGAGGAAGAATAACAAAGAACCCGATTACTTAATTAACAAATCTAAGACCACACGCATATATAAAACATGCGCTAACTTTAATTCCATGCATTAGCCTGAGGAATACTCACTAGGATGAAACGCCGAAAATTATGTGCAGCTTAACTGGTGTATATTTTTCTTCACGTAATATATATATATATATATATACATATACATACATACATATATATATATATATCGACGTATATATTTATAAAAATGAATATTAAATATATATATATATATATATATAGATGATTGTAGCCTTTTCTATTTATTTCTTAATTGTTGAGGCATGTAGGAATATAGAATGTCTTTCAAAAATACTACACACATACATGCATACATACATACATACATACATACATACATACATACATACATATATGTATGTGAGAGAGAGAAAGAGAGAGAGATAGGAATTACTTTTAAAAAATACCACTTCCACATCCCATACAAATATTTACGACGACCACTTGAAGTAATAGCTAACTACTTCAATATAATAAAAATTTTAAATTTTGTTTCAAGTCTTCATACATAACTGAGGATTGTGTACTTGCTCGATTGGCCAGGCTAGGTTTTCTGGCATAATAGATATCGCCTCCGGCTTATGTCAGGTACAAATAAAATCGGGGTTATTTTTGCTAGTTACGCAGTAAAAGTATTCGAAAATGGATGAAACTACCAACGAATACTTGAAACAAAATACTTTTGTTAAAGAATTATTAACACTCTATTGTGACAGACATTTTTATGATGTCAGTCAACGGACAATTGTAAGATTTGTTTATTCGCATTTGGTAAACAAAATTAAATATATGTGAAAATATTTAAATTCGGACCAGAATTATCCTCTGAGTCGTAAACAAAAGACAACAGCAACTTGTGTTTTCATAATAAATAAATAAATCGTTTGCAATAAATACAGTGCTTTAACATTGAATAACCTTAATACATGTGACACATATTGATTTATCAGCCGCGTGAAAGGGTGTAATAAATAGACTTACAGTATTAATTAAAATCATTTTCTAACTTTTTTTTCTTGTCATATCTTGAGTAAATATTAATAATAAGCCTTCGCACGGAAATTGACTCACAGTACGATAAATAGTATATCTGCGATTCAGAAAGTGATCTTCTACTTGGAGCGAGACAAAAATATTAATGCAATGTTATTTTATTTTTACTTGGAGCATTATCGCTGATCCAGGCCCGGATGTCACTCTATGATAAGGGATAAATGTTAGGTTGATAGTGAGAGAACAAGATCAGTTATGGTGGAACTTTAGCCGGGCTAGATTATATTAAGACGGCTCAATCAGAACTTATTCAAATTAGATTTGAAAATGACCATGTTATAGTCAGCCGGGAAGCAGCGTCACGATATTGTGTTCCACAAATGGAAAGTTTTAGGAAATAATTCTGCTCGTAGAATTTTCGTTTAGTTTTAGGCACGGATAGAGAGTGAGGGAAATTGTTGACGGTTGTTTTAGCTATAAGAGTATTTGTTGCGAACGTTTTACAAGCGGAGTATTAGATTGGAACTCAGTCGAGCACCTACTATTATTATTTAATGCAACGTTTATAAAGTATTTTAATTAAATTGCATTTACTTATCTTTACATATGTACAAAAATAAAGTATCGAGTACATTACGATCTAAATACTTTTAATAAATATACACCCAAAATATGTTAATAATTTAAAATATTTTAAATTAATTTTACAAAATAAACTATAAAGAAAAATACAAACATACTACACCTATCGGTAAATTACTACAAGTAAAACAAAAATAATGAATGAATTTTTCTGTAGGACTACTCAAGACATATAACGCAGGCATTTTCACTTCGTACTCTGGAAAGATTTGAGTTATGAATTTTTAGAAGGGGTTATATCTTCGAAATATTAAATATTGGATACCGTTTAGTAAATGGTACCACATGTAAATGATAAATTGGAAAATACTATATTTTTTAAAACAATGTCCCATTTAATGCATATAATTACTTCGTGTCATTTTCTCATGGTGTCTTTAACCTTATATTGTATTGTCGTACTCGTGCATATGCTAAAATATCTACACAATAGGCAGAATGTTTCATGCAAATCAAAAATACTTTTGTTTTAAATTATTCTTTACGTAAGATATACAAAGGGGCGTTCCATATTTTTATTCCGCAAGAATGGATTAGAGGGTTTTGTAAATTGACTGTTAGGATGACTGATCTTATGCATTTATAAGATGAAAGTTTCACCATACTATTGCAGATATTGATGGTGTGAGACTTTAAAAAATGACCCTCGTCCATGGACGTTCGTTAAAAGCAGTGACGCGTCATTGAATTCCTGGCAAAAGTACATTGGGAATGGTGACTATGAAGAACAAATAAATTCTGGTGCCAAAAAAAGTCACTCATTTTAATAGTAGTACTTCCGACTTCGGAGCTGCTCAAACATTTGAGTCAAAAAAATAGGAGGCTTTACTTTTGGAACGACCCGCGTATGACAATGAGCACTCTGGGACTCCAATTCAGAGCCATCGTTAATCACTGTCAAACGTGCATTGCGAAGTTGGGTGACAATATAGAAAGATAAATTCTAAAGCACACAAGTTCGCTCTTTTTAATAGTACCACTCTCAACTTACTTTTGGAAAGACCCTAGTAGTTCTTAAATACGTTTTGTAAACGTATCTTACAAGTGTAATTGGAATTGATTTTATAGGGTCTTTAAAATATTAGTATACAATGCAGTTTCCGAAAAAACAAAAGAAAAAATAAAACTAACGTTTGATCTTAAAAATGACTGGGAAATAAATCTTAATAAGTTCTTATAGACTAAACATTTCACAACAACGTGAAACATTAGCAGCGTTCTTTATATTTAGCTTTTCGAGAAATGTCTTTCAGAGACTTTCATCTGAGAAGAAAATGCCCAATAGTCGGTCATAAATCAAATTAATAGTCAAAATTCTGGACAATAACAGTAAAAAATTAGACTTTAAAAGTTTAATGGACAAAATAATTTTTTCTCTATTTTTTTAAAAATATTTTTTTGTTTATTTGTTTCCAGTTTTTGTTTTCTGTTTCTATTTCCGTTTTGTTATTTCCATTTTTTTTACTTCCGTTTTCTCTATTTCCGCTTTTTTTCTATTTTCGTTTTTTTTTCTGTTTCCGTTTTTCCAATTTCCGTTTTTCTTTTTATTCGTCTATTCTCGTCTTTGTTATTTTTTTTATTTCCGTTCATTATATTTTTCTGTTATTTATTTCCGTTTTGTTTTTTTCCTGTTTCCTTTTACCACTATTTTAATTTTCTATTTCCGTCCTACTATACCCGTTTATAAGTGTTCTACATTTTGATGCTTTTTATGATGCCTTTATGTTTTCATATTTTTTATCCATAAAATACTTTTTAGTCTCCCAGAAATCTACTATTGCAGTTACATAAACATATTACTTTAGAAACTATTAAATAAGTTATTCTTCTTCGGTAAAGCGCTATCTATATACCTATCTATCTACATACACTCACACGTATATACATATTTAATTATGCATACATGTATAAACACACACATCCATATATATACACATATATTCATAAAAATTTACAAGTATATATATACATATCTATTTACGCATATACAGATATATAAACACATTATATACACACATATATGTATATACATACATATATGTGTATATACAGACACACACACACACACACACACATATATAAAGATATACAAATACATAAATATGCTTACATATATGTGCAAATAAATATATATGTATATATATATATACATATATATATACATATTTATACAAATATAAATATATATACATATATTTATGTTCAGTATTTATATTCGTTATTTATATTAGACTAGCATTTCAGTCCGGCGTTGCCCAGGTGTTTGAAGGTGTATGTTGAGCAAAAAAAAAAAAAAAAAAAAGAAAAAAAGCGGTAGAGTTTTTAACTTTAACCCCTATTATGATCCCTTAACATTTATTGTTTTGGGCTCAAATCAAAGGTCGAATCATTGAACTTTAACCCCTTAGCAGCCAAATTTCTGGCCGAGAACGGATTACAAAGATTTTCCCAAATCTCAGTACTCTGTATATCAAATTTCGAGTGTGTAGACTAAAAATTGACAGAGTTATTGCGTAGGGAAATGTATACAGACACACAGACAGACAGGCACACAGACACGTTCACTTTCATAGATATATAGATAGATATTGAAGTTTACCATTGCGTATATGAGGTAAACACCACATTCTTATGATTTCATTACTTTTATATTTATACTAGACTACCCGTGACCCGTTGTGTCAGTATGCTATATTAGCTATGGAATTAATGTACGAGCTTGACATTTGTGACGTAAAGAAAATAGTTTTTGTGACATAACAGAAACAGTTCTATAAAAGTATATTAATATGAAAAGGAATATAGATAGATTTCTATGAGTCGTTCTGTTTATAATTGGTTATTAAAAAAATAACAAACTTACAGTCATTGAATTATTAGTGGTTTGCCATACTTATAGGTAAATGTGCACTGAACAGATACCATAATACTTCAAGTTAAATTCAAAATTTGATGTATCTTTTAATTTAAACGCGAAAAAAACCCCGAACAATTGGGACGCTGAAAACGTACGCAGTAAAACAATACGTTTTATTGTCGCGTTGATTATTTATTTGTAACGCAAATAAAAAAACAACATATTTTCAGGGTTATTTATTTATGTTGGTAGTGTAGAAAAATGTATGAATGTTTTTAAGAAAGGTGTATTAAAAATGGAGAAAAAATTAAAAAAAAAAAGGCGGTGGGTAAATCACCGTTGTAAAATGCTCTTATGGTTGTCAACGGGTTAACGTAGATTTATTTGTAAGAAAATTGCGTTAAAATACCTTAAACGTAATACGAAAATAAACGATGTAAAAAAATGCAGAACGTATTAACAAATTGTTTATTTGGATAATTAAAACGCGAAAAAAACAAAACAATCAAAAACAATTGAAACGATGAAAACGTACACAGTACAACAATACGTTTTATTGTCGCGTTTTTTTAAAAATTTGTTTACACTGTGATGGGTCCATGTTTATGTAGTCGTATATGCATGCGTAACCAGAAGTCGTAAACAGAATGTTGGGTTACATCACCCGCTACAGTCATTTGAGTTTTATAATTATATAGATTGATATATAAACTTAAATATATATATACGCATATACAAATATATATATATATATATATATATATATATATATATATATACGCATATACAAATATATATATATATATACGCATATACAAATATATATATATACGCATATACAAATATATATATATATATATATATATATATATATATATATATATATATACAAACAGACAATACCTAAACACATGCATATACGTACATATGAGCATATGAATATAGTTGCATATATATGCATTGCTTTATAGTGCTAATATCGACGTCGATGTTTTGGTCTATGCGAACTCTTCAGAGTCATTAAGGTATTACTTCTGATGAGATTGTATCAAGAAAACTCTTAACTTGTCGAGGGAAATCCCCCCTTAAATAGCCCTATACACACACATACACACACACACATATATATATATATTTGTGTGTGTGTGTGTGAATAAGTTTCTCTCTGTTTATTTCTCTCTCTCTATATATATATATATGTATATATATATACTTATGTATATATGTGTACACGTATGTATAAATTTATATATTAATATATATGTATATATATACCTATATCTATGCATATGTAAATATATAATTCACTTTATATTATATGAGATTACTCTGAATGTGTGCGTGTGTGTGTGTGTGTGAGAGAGAGAGAGAGAGAGAGAGAGAGGGAGAGAGAGAGAGACTTCCTTATAAGCCCCCGCAACGGCTGGACTAACTTTTATGAACTTACAAATAAATGTACTTTATGTATCTGACATTGTTCTTACATAGGGTTTTTATCAGAATGAAATCGATAAGTTTCTATAATCGAAAAAATCCGATTAAAGAAACTAAACACCTTATACAGCCTGGCATCACAATTGCACTTGAGAAGTTTTATTATCACACAACCAGATAGGGCCGGCATATGAAATCAGCAGTAGGTGCTTTGATATGACAGGGGCGCGTTAGAAATAAATGTTTTTTTTTGTTTAAAGCACAATGAAACAATAACACATTACTTTTGCATTTTAAACATTAATTCAAGCTTTTATATATAAAATAATTTTATAAAATCAACAGTAGCTTCTCTACAGTGCAAATTAGGCAACAATATACTTTCGAGTAAGTCACTGCTGGGATGCCTATAAAGATTTCTTCCGATGCACTGTGTTGGGTCCTCAAATATAGCTGGAAATCAATCGATTTGATTTAAAAATGGTCAATTTCACCGATTTAGATGACAATATAAATATGAGAGTATGAAACATTTGTTGATGATCATTAAATCCCGGACAACGTCGCTTCTCTTTGCGAATATATGTATACATGTGTATGTGTAGTTATACACGTGTGTGTCTATATCGTATTTTTCATAGCATATTGAAATGCCGTTAAACAAAAGTATTTTATCAATTTTAATTTAGTGCATTTAGCGATATGGCGAGACGTAATTTATTAAAGACTTCTAAAGTAGTCTTAATATTAGAAACCAAGTCACACGCATGCGTAGTGATGTATACGCGCCCTTATATACAAGAGTAGATAGACAGAGTAATCACCAAACGCAGGCATACATATAATCGAAAGTATTAACACATACAAAACATCCGGCTCCTTTGAAATGAAAGCTTGTCGTTTTTAGGACGTCCCATGTTTAGACAAACTTTTTGGTCTGACCTTTCTAATTTGGAATGGAGCACATAACATCCATTCCGTTGCGAAGATTGCTTTAAAAAATGGCTGGATCATTCTACCGTTCCAGTAGATATCTCACTGCCGATGCAATGTTCATCTTCTATAAGAACGAATTACGTTCGAAAATGGTGTACATCTGGGCAGAAGCTGCTCAATGCACTTTATCCTGTCTTGACAGACTTCAAAACCGATTGCGTAATCTAATACCCTTTTCTCTTTTTTGCAACCTATTACTCACAGAAGAGAGGTTGCGAGACTGTTTCTATCGTTATTTTTATAGCAAGTGATCGACTGAGCTCCGATTTATGGTTCCCCCTTTGCCAATCTTTCACACACACCAAAATAAAACACTCGTCTAACCAAAACCACTATCAAAATTTTCTCTCACTCTCTATCGGTGCCTAAACCTAAACGTAGATTCCATGAAAAAAGCGCTTTTTCTAGAACTGCCCAACTCTTGAACGCTGTAGCGCTGGTCTGCTTTCCATCTGACTACAATACTGTCGTCTTCAAGTCCAACATAAACAAGGTATTGTTGAACCATCCTATTAAATAATCAAAGTATACCAAATGTCACCAATAATGATTACTACGCTATTGTCCCAATGACTACCGGGCATACATTAGCCCTTATCCTCAAATGACCCGAGGGATTTGATATGTGCTAACCCACTTGTAAAAAAAAATTAGGTCCAGTGTTTAGAACATAGAGACCAGTTTTATTGGCTCAGTGAATGTCGCTGCTGACAGCGAAGTCAAATCTGTCGAGTTAAAAAATTCAATTCATTGTAAACTAGAAAAATAAAACAACTTAAACTATTCGTTAATAATATTTAATAACTATTCGTTAATAATATTTAATAAATATTCGTTAATAATACTTAATAAATATTCGTTAATAATATTTAATAACTATTCGTTAAAATTTAAATAACTATTCGTTAATAGTATTTAGTAAATATTCGTTAATAATATTTAATAACTATTCGTTAATAATATTTAATAACTATTCGTTAATAGTATTTAATAACTATTCGTTAATAATATTTAATAACTATTTGTTAATAATATTTAATAACTATTTGTTAATAATATTTAATAACTGTTCGTTATGTTGCAATAGAAAAATCTTATTCGCATTATTTGGATCTTTCAGACTACTCTCATCTTGGTAATTAATTTTACAAAACTTTTCGGCAAATCTATTCGGAATTTTACATGAACACGTGGCACAACAGGTGCGTGTTAATAACCAGTTTTAATTACCGATCTTCTCGAAAATAAAGCTTCAATATTCAATAAAGACTCTCATGACTAAGTATAAAATAAAATTGCTTAACACTTCTTTTCGGTCGTGGCTGACGGAACGAGAAATTTACTTAAGTTTGAAATTCTATATAAATTCCCGAATTTAACATAAAGATTAAGTTTTAAAAAATTCACTTGAAGAATGTATGATATCACATTGGCTGAAACGTTGTAGATGAGAATAGTCGTCCGAATAATTAAAATAATAGAAATTATCAAACCTCATCTTAACAAAGCCGTTTACTATTAGTCGCGTGCTCTCGTGTAATGAATGAATGCGTGAATGTAGGATTGACATGAAATTCTTAATAATAAACTAAATGACCGAAAATGGGCTGAAACGACTTCAATAAATAAAAAGTAAATGACTTAGAATGACTTTAATGAACTTAAGGATGAATTGAATGACCTTAAGGATGATTTGAATGCTTAAAAAATAACTTGCATGATCTGGAGAATGATTAAATGGCCTTGAGACTGATTGGTTGTAAACGGGGTGATCATTTTATATTAAATTAATACAGAAAAGTGATCCACCACTTTATATCACAAAGTTACAAACATAAGTACAGCATGTAGTAAGAACAGATACTACACTTTGATCTTGGCCAAAAGCTCGAGACAAGAGTATTATTTCCTCTCCCACCGAGAAAATTAGGCATAAGGCCGATTGTTAATGTGAGGAATGAAGGGGAAATAGGGACCAACTCCTCGGGGAGTAGGGGAGCTCGATAGTGACAATTGATGTGAAAGGTTGCCCCTACATTGACAAAGGTCTTATATGTGGGGTTGGTATTTATTTGCTCCCCCACCGAGCAAATTAGGCACAAGGCCGATTTTTAATGTGAGGAGTGGAAAGGAAATGGGGACCAGCTCCTTGGGGAGTAAGGGAGCTGGATACCTGGATAGTGACAATTGGTATGAAGGGTTGCCCCTACATTGACCAAGGTCTTATATGTGGGATTGACCCCACATATTGTCTTTGCTTGTAGTATCTGCCGGAGCAGATACTGCACTTTAATCTTGGCTAAAAGGCCAAGAAAAGCTTAAAACGCTAAAAACAGCATCTAATAACAACAGACCTTTGATCTTAACCAAAAAGGCCAAGCACAGAAGTGTTACGGACAGACCGACCGACCGACCGACCGACCGACGGACCGACCAACCGACGGACCGACTTATAGAGTCGCTTGCACGCAACTAAAAAAAGAAAGCCCCCCCCCCAAAAAAAAACAAAAGAAATATCCGGAACAAAATCGTATTGGTTCGGGATACTTATTAAACGTGTTATAATTTGCATAGTCGATAATAATGTAAAGTTGTTTTTAAACAAAGTAGAAAATCAACTTGAGCTCTCTTCTGAATATCAACCTCGAATTATATGATAAGTATAATGGATGCCTTTATTACTAAAACGTATATACTTACTACCTATTACTAAAACGGGGCCGATTGCTGGAACAATCTTTCACTAGGTGATACAAGCACCAAAACTGAAATTTGTTAGGTTTGCTTCTGCAGCCAGCCTGAAAACTGGCAGCCATCTTGAATTTTCTGATAGCTAACGTTCTTTTATAAATGTATGTTCTGGACGTCATTTGTGTCAATTTTGGTGCTTGTATCACTAAGTGAAAGATTCTTATAGAATATTGAGATAACCTGCCCCCACTAGGATTGACCGAGTATATCTGATTCCATTCAATTTACTTGGCAAAATCTAAAACAATTGTGTTTAAACTGATATATGGGGAAAAGGGTGGTAGAAGTTTCAAACAGGAAAATACAGTAGTTTAACGCCTGATTAATTTCGCCTTGAATTATTCCGTTGTTAGTGCATATATTGTTTCACTCGAAAGTCTATTCTATGACTCGGGAATTCTGATTCAGAAAGATGCCTTCATTTGGTTCAATCAAAATGAGCAGTGAAATAATTTATTGTAATGTTCGCGTTGGCATCTTTCTAGCGCAGGAGTGAAATATAGTCCGAAGAACAAAATGAGATCACAGCGTATTCGAAATACAATCGGATATTCGTATTATTTGAATTTTTCGGACTGCTTTTCTCGTCTTGAGTAAATGTTTCTGTCAAACTCGGGAATTTGAGTGGGATTTCCTCAAAGACCCAATGCGCAGTGGTTAAATATTGAGAAAAATCAATTGTAAAAGTGATATTCTCCTGAAGGTTGAAGGTTCAATCCTTAGTGTAGGCGACCGAAAAATACAATTGCGAATTACTTAGGACCTCTATCCAGTCATGGCTGACGGAACGAGAGCATGCTACCCCCATGAATTAAATAAAGAGTTCCGTTCGAAGTTCTGTCTAAATTCCCGAGTTCGATAAGATACACCTGAAGAAGGTGGGAGGTTATGTCGACCGGAACGTTGTGAAAATCACATTCAAGATGAAAACAGTAGTCCGATAATCCAAATAATACGAATAGCCAATCTTCATCTAAAAACTTCTAAAACCTACCATCAGATATATTACAACCATTTACGCATTAATCAAACAAAACACATGCTTAAGTTCATTTTTAAAAATTTGGTGTGAATATTAGGCTAAAGTATAGTTTTGTGCAGTTCTAGAAGGTGCATTCTCACACTTAAGATTTACCTTTTCTATCAAGAAAGTGTTTGGTTTATCACCAATTGGAAGATACACCCCGATTTGATAATGCCCACGTGGCTGCTCAATTTTTTAATAAGAAAAGCATGCACTACCACTGGTGTGCCGGTCTACATTTTCCAGTCTTCTGTCACATCTTCCTACGATGGGAAGAAGGTTAATGCCAGTAAAAAAACAAACGTGTATACAGTAAAGGGTTGATATGCCGCCAATAATCAGCTGAAGTATGGAAAATAAAGAGACTCAATAAATACTTAAAACAATACCAAAAATAATTTGGAATAATACAGGTTTGAAACTATTAGCAATCTACGTGTTTTCGCGGCTTCCGATATCGAGTCGGGGCCCAACATTTAACTTCTCAATCAAAAAAGGCCTACACAGACACTACAAGAAACTATTTCATCGGCGATTTCGTTTGAACACCAACAAAAAAAGGCAGATTTTTCAATCAGAATCCATTGATCTTGGAATAGACTTCAAGGAAGGTAATAAATGCACTAACGATGCTACAGTTCAAGGTGATCATGAATATAATCGGATCTAATTTGCGTCGTAATAGTGCCCGCAATCGTATAAATTTGCAGCACCTTGCATTGATGGTAAAATATAATGACTTGTGTTTTAGTAAAAGTTTACACAGAATAATTCATGATAGGTATTGTGTTTTAACATTAAATAACCCACCTCCCCCGAACGATTGATTTCCAGTTGAACATATAAACCAAGTAACTGTTTATCTCTTTCGCACTATAAGAAAGGCATGAAGTTAATTATAGTTTGTGTAGGAAGAGGGAAGATATCCTTCGTGTGTGTGTGTGGGGGGTGCACTCTGGACGAGCACAAAAATAGCCGAGAACGATCCAGTCGATTCTAGAGGTGCCTCGAGCAACTGGTTATAAACCGAGAGAGAAGGCAATGCCTGGGACAGTTGGCCTTCAAGAATCGAGCCAAGCCATATGCAATTCCGACAAAGAGGCTAGAGATAAGCAAAACCAACATCCAAACGTGTTACATTGCAGGATAAGAAAATGTCAGCATTTGAACTTAAAACTGAACCTTTTTTTATCCCATCAATTATAGGAAATTCCATTCGATGTAACGCTACCTGATGTTGATAAAAAAAACGATGTGTGGGCAAAGAATCGTAAAAGTGCAGGAAAATCGACCATTGCACGCAGGTGGATGAGTGCATCAAGGGCGATATGTACTGCAAAGGTCAATCAAGGACAAACGTATTGCAAAACGGCCGAAAAAAATAAGTCGAAAAAATTGAAAGACATTCTGTCCAACCAGATCGCGTATTATTTAATATAAAATTAACCTTCAGTGAGAACAACACTCGACTTGAAAATCGAAAAAAGTTATTGTTTTACACACACACACACACACACACACACACACACACACACACACACACACACACACACACACACACACACACATATAGATAGATTCATATGCTAGCTTAGATATGTGCTTGCAGTTTTTTTTCCCCACTATGTACAATGCATACGTATATATTTTAAGTGTTTATTTACCAATAAACAGCCAATTCTGACAATTTCTTGTTGACATATGATACGCACAAAAGAGGGGGTAATTTATGGGGGTAATCTTATCAAAACAAAAGAACACATAGAATACTATCTCTAAATTGAAGGAAGCAGCGCTTGGGAGGACGGTATCATGATGAACGAACACATATTACACTATGCCCGTCCGAAATGAGGGGATAATGCCTGTAAGGATTGTCCCATTACAACATAACAGATACTATATAACTTACTCCTCTGAATTGATCACGTAAAGAAGTAGCATGGTTTATTGTAATGTTTTAGCATATCTGTAGTGAATAAGATCACAAACCATTGAACGATTATATTCATAGCCAGGAGTTATGAGAACGAACCAGTCAGGTACGAGAATCGCTGTATAAAATACACCGAATCTCTTTGAATTTTACAGTCATAGCTTTTCGTCTTGATACAAGAGAAGGACCAGTGTTGACCCTGATTGACTTATTACAATTTATGAATAAAATGCCTTTTCTAGAACTGCTCAACTCTTGAACTCTATTCCGCTGGTCTGCTTTCCATCTGGCTACAATACTGTCGTCTTCAAGTCCAACGTAAACAAGGTATTGTTGAGCCATTCTCTTAGATAATCAAATTATACCAAATTTCACCAATAATGATTACTACGCTATTGACCTAATGACTACCCTACACACATTAATTGGTATCCTCAAGTGGCCTGAGGGATTTGATATGTGGTGGCCCATTTGTAAAAAAAAAAAAAAAAAAAAAAAAATTACATCAGGCTAACATACAGACGTACTTTATTGGCTCAGTGGATACCGTTGCTGACGACGAAGTCAAATGTGTCAAGTTTAAAACTCCAATTTATTGTAAACTAGAAAAATAAAGCAAATATATAGAAACTGAATAGAATATTAACAAGAGAATGCAATAGTTAATTAATAAACATAATAGCACAGTGCTTGTTTTTAGACATACAGATACTAAATCTCTATCAGTTATAGATACATATTGTTAGTAACTATTTAAAGAATATATCTTGTAAATGCTTTGAAGCCGCTCATTAGTTACGAAACTGTTTTACTGCAGATTTGGTTCTAAATCAGCCGACCTGCCTCATCATCAAGCCAAGCATTTCCAAAAGAAAAATTCTTTCTCCTCGAATGCGTGATTAAAGAAAAATAAGAGCTTGGCTCATTAAATAATAAAGCCTAAGTTGGTTTAATTGTGTGTTTGTCAGGATTTCCCACTGTAGCTGGCTGTTTAAATCTCACGAGGAAGGCTACCTTTCTTTCAATCGCCTTAAACTGTCAAACGTGCAAAGTTATGCACCAATTTTCATTTTACACTTTGTAAAAGAAAAATAAATCAATCAGATATTTACCCTTATAGTATTTATACTGACAACTTCCTATGAATAATTAATGTGCGACCTGAAGAGTCACGTGTCGTCTGACACTCTCTAATAAGGAGTCAACTACTCGTAACGATCACAGTCAACAATTTTCCTCGCTCTCTATCCATGCAAAATCCATGAACAAATTTTCTTTCCTAGAATTGCCTGCCCGTGGAACTTTATACTTCAGGTCTGCTTTTTAACGTACTATAAAACGACCGTTTTCAAGTTCAATGTAAACAAGTTCTTGTGTCGTTCTCTTAAATAATCAAAATCTACCCAATTTCCACAATTATCGACCACCAACACATTTACTATTTATCAATTCAAAGTAACATTTATAAAGACACATTGCATATTTAATTATTATTTCCAACTAGCAGGGTTACTCAGCACTGCTCGGGCAAAATTGTAATATAACTTCTATCTCTTTCCATTTTCCTATCCCTGTCCCCACCACGTTTTTTCTTATTCGACTGACACACTACTCTCTCTGAACATTCGCACACAGATAACTCGAGTCTGCGTAAAGGAAATAATTCTGCGAAAAGTTACTTCTCCTTTAGTTATTGGCTGGAGAACAGATTACATTATAATATTAAAATATGTGTATGTATCTTGATGATATTAAATGATATAAAGGCCATTCTACACCCAAATAATGAAACGTTTTTAAAAACTTTAGATATATATCCGGGGTTACGCCGATTAAAAAAATGCCAAACTTTGTAGGTGTTTGTTGTTTATTTTTCAAGTTCTAGCTAGACATACAAACACGCGTTTAACCTTTGCACAATAGATCAGTCGAATATATATTAAAATAAAAAAATGCAAATTGAAACAAAGTTGAAACATTTTGTCTCGAGATTAATAAATGTTAACATTTGCATTCACTTCACTCACACACAATAGTGTCTCTCTCTCTCTCTCTCTATATATATATATATATATATATATATATATACTATAATAATAATGTCGTATTTCTATCTATTTGTGTGTTCAGAATTTGGTTAATGCTTACAAAAAGCCCAACGTTTCACAAATAAAGTTTAATACTAGAAACGGACTCTTATATACTTTATTCCTGCATGATTTCTATATATACTATTTATTCAAAAGTAATCAACATTCAATATCTCATCTCATTTGCATATTACATTCAAGAAAATCTGTTTTAATAATTCGCTTAAATTTTTTAAAGGAAATTTGTAATAGAATTGTGTTAAGGATTCTATTTAGAAATATTATATAAAATTGATTTACTTAATTTAGCTTTAATTTAATTTACATTTAATTTAGCTTTAATTATTAATTCAACCCATTTCAGCTGCTTTTAAAAACGGAAGTAAGTTTTTATTAAACTTGTGAGTTATGTCCATTTAAGTTATGGAATTATTAAAGGCGAATAGAAAATAAGTCGAGACTTATATCAGAGTTACAAGCTCCACGATTTATAAGATGCTTACCGATGGTCGAAAATCAGATAGTAAATAATATGCATACTAGATGTTTTAGTGTTTAAGCCGGATGTCCAATCCTTGTGGGGTCTGCTCGATGTAGTGCGATCTGCAACTACATTTAAATGAATAAATAATAGAATTATTATGGTGGGAAGAGGAGAACACCTTTACGAATTGAAGATAAAATGGGTATAATAGAAAAACAATATGTGTATTTGATGCAAAATTACATTGTTGTAAAACACACACACACACACACACACACACACACACACACACATATATATATTCAGAACACATTTTGATTGGTTAAAAATAAGGGCAACACCTCACAAAATAATAACGGATAAGTAGATTTAATGGTGATTTGTGTCAGGACTTGCCACTAAGCTATCTGCACTTTGTACTTGTTCAAATCCCACAACGCAGGCCATTCCTTCTTACAATCGCCTTAAACTGTCACAAGAAAAAGATGTAAACCGCCTTTTATTTTTCTTACTTTGTGAAAGCAAAAGAAATAAAAATAAGATCCCGGATTATGTAGAGAAAAAACTAATAAAAGCAGGATTGAACGAGTGTGTCTTAAAAAAATCACTTCCTTTGCAAACTAATTATTTCCTTATAAGATAAAAAAAAAGAAAAATAAAGGAAAGGAGAAATCCACTTATAATATAAGGATTATTATTTCTCTCTCTCTTTCTCTCTCTCTCTCTCTCTCTTCCCTGTTGTGAATGTAATAAATACATTGAGAAATTGGTTTTATTTCGTTATCAAAATATCCTTACTTTTTTAAGAAATGGAAAGCATATTAATACTAACAAATTCCCAACAAATGAAACGGAAACCGAAACTTTTAGGTCTCAAGCCAGATGTTTTACAAACTGAACTATTTAGATCTATTTATAAATAAACTTCAAAACATTACCTTAACAAAAGAATTATAGATTTGACGTTGCGTGAAAGTATGTCGATGTACAAAATGTTTCAAAACACTAATCCATACATAAGCAATTATGTAAATAAATTAATGAACGACTCAACATTATAAAAAAGCAATAGTCGAAAACAGCTTTAATTGCGCATTGGCATTAAACACTATGTAATATATATAGTATATACTACATAGTATATACAAGAAATAGGGTCATATATATATATATATATATATATATATATATATACTTACTCATATTTAGAGACGTCTGATTGAACAAGGCAGAGTTATTCTTTTCTATTTACCGATCGGTCTTTTTAATTTCGGCAGACATATTATATAGAACGGCGCCCAAAAGTTGTTGTTCGGCCATATTTTTCTCAAGCGCTTTCTATTGGTGCATGCGATTATCATTAGGAGCTATTGCTGTTGTTTTCTTTTCCT
Organism: Euprymna scolopes; assembly: GCF_053919585.1. NCBI lineage: Eukaryota > Metazoa > Mollusca > Cephalopoda > Sepiida > Sepiolidae > Euprymna > Euprymna scolopes. Next base: position 31,087,960 of record NC_136502.1, read on the forward strand.
GTTATTTTATTTTTATTTTCGATTTTCCTATTTTATTTCTTATTAATTTAGTTTCATTTTAAACCGGATCTCATTTAACACCGGGACAAATATACTAACAGTATTTAATAACTAACATGAAACTAAATTAATCAACTATAAAATAGGAAAACCGAAACTAAAAATAAAATAAAACAAAAATATTTCGCCCCCGAACCCTCCTGCACCCACCTTTATAGCCAATTAGAAAATATAAATACACCAACCCTCAAAGGAAAAGAAAAAGAAAAGAAAACAACAACAATTGCCCCTGATGATAATCGCATGCACCGATAGAAAGCGCTTGAGAAAAATATGTCCGAACAACAACTTTTGGGCGCCGTTCTATATAATATGCCTGCAGAAATTAAAAAGACCGCTTGGCAAATAGAAAAGATATTCAGAAGGGTCGGAAAAAGGAATAACTCTGTTGTGTTCAATCAGACGTGTCTAAATATTGACTTGCTGCCAAAATATACAAATATAAAACTTACACACACATTATATATATATATATATATATATATATATATATATATATATATATATATATATATATTATTCAAGCACGTCTGATTGGACACGACAGTTATTCTTTATTCCAATTTTTCTGGATATCTTTTCCATTCGCCGAGCGGTATTTTTTTTATATCAGCTGGCATATTGTATAAAATGGCGCCCAAAAGTTGTTGTGCAGCCATTTTCTTCTTAAGCGCTTTCTATCGGTGCATCCGATTATCATCAGGAGCGATTGTTGTTGTTATCTTTTTTGTTTTGTTTTGAGGGTTGGTGTATTTATATTTTTTATGAATCATAAAGGTACATGCAGGATGGTTAGGGTCGAATTATTTTTATTTTTAATTTCAACTTTCTTATTTTATAGTTTATTCATTCAGTTTCTTGTTAGTTATTAAATACTGTTTTATACAACATGCCAGTTGAAATAAAAAAAGACTGCTCGGCGAATGGAAAAGATAGCCAGAAAAATCGGAAAATATAATAACTATGGTAAGTGTTTAATGGTGAGATTCGAAATCCAACTAGTGTAACGTAGTGCAGCGTTAACCAAAAACTAATAGAAAATAAGTGATAAAAAAAAGATCTTTAAACCTGGTCTTCCACCGAAAGTAAACAAAGCAACGTTTTTAAAAGAAATATTCAATAAAAGCAAATAATTGTTGCACAATAAAAATCTACATAAACAAAATCCGTTCATCATTCGGAATTTTCATTGATAGAAACAGCTTAATAAAAAAAGATATTTTTGTTCCCTATTTTTCTCATTTACTAGTTTATTGAATATATTTGATCTCTTTTTTTTTTTTTTTTATCTTTGCTTGTTTATTTGTATATACTTATCTATAGACACAATTAATTATCTGCCCCGTCCTATGTTTTTATGCTTACCTTATATTGCCCATCGATCTATTTCTATTATTTATGTCTAGGGCTTCTCTTACTCTCTCCCTCTCTCACAAACACACACACACAAACACACACACGTATATATATATTTTACATACGCATCACCAACAAGAGGCCACTCGAGGATAAGGGTTAAAGAGTATACAGTAGAAATTGGACAATATAGTAATCGTTAATAATGGAGATTCGGTAAATTTGTTAACTTATATGGAACGGTTCATCAAAAACTTGTTTACGTTAGACTTGAAGACAACCATATTGTAGTCAGCTGGAAAGTAGGAAAACGGAAGACAATTCCATAGGCGTACAGTTCTAAGAAAGAAGCTTTGCACATTGAATCTACGTTTAGGCTAAGATAAAGAGTGGGGGGAATTATTGATAGTGTTTTCTGCTAGACGGGTGTTTTTGTGAAAGTTTGGCGAGGGAGACCATAGATTGGGGCTCAGTCGAGGATTTGCACTGAAAATAACGATAAAGCAGAGACAAACTCGCAACATCTCTTCTGTGAGAAAGAGGTTGCAGAGAAGAGAAAAGGACATCACTACGAGGCTACGAAGTCTATTTTGAACTCAGGATAAGTCCTTTCTAGCAGCTTCTGCCCAAATGTGGAAACAGTATTCCATCCTTGGACGTACCTTGCTCTTATATAGATAGAGAATTGCACCAGCAGTAAGATATCTACTGGATCGATAGAAGGATCCCACCATTTTTCCAGCGGCCTTGGCAACGAATTTAATGTATGTGTTCCATTTCAGATCAGGAGTAACGGTCAAGTCCATAAGCTTATCAAAACATGAGGCCTCCCAAAGACAAGAGCCATTCATTTCAACCGATGCCAGATGGGGATCAGAACGTTGATGATGTAAAGATAAAAGCTTGGTTTTAGATGCATCGAAAGTAACAAGCCACCTCTTTCCCCATTGTACTACTTGCTCAAGATCAGAGGAGACAGAATCGGAGAGAACTTTGTCGTTTACGGTCTTAGATGTGCTACCATAGATAGTAGTGTCATAAGCATAAATGTCTACGAATGATGTAAGGATGTGATTTGGAAGATCATTAATGTAGACCAGGAAGAGAGTTGGGCCCAGGATAGACACCTGAGGGACTCCAGCATTAATACTGTGAGCTTCTGATTTCTGCCCATCAACTACTACTCTTATGAACCTATCAGAGAGAAATGATTTAATAATTGAGAAGACATTTCCAGCTATACCGTAGCTAGAGATCTTTTGAAGTAAACCTTTATGGCATACTCTATCAAAGGCCTTTGATATGTCAAGAACAATTGCCCTAGAAAGGTAGCCTCCATCGAGAGATTCGCTAATCCTATGAGATATAACTGTAAGCACATCTTCTGTAGATCTAACAGAACGGAAACCATATTTTGTGTCACTAAGAAGGTTATTTTTGCTGAGATGGTTGATTACTTATCTATTTAATACAAATTCCAGCAACTTATTCATGACGCACAGGAGACTTATTGGCCTGTACTGAGAGGGAGATGAACGATCACCTGAATTCTTAAATACAGGATATACTGATGAGATTTTCCAGGTTGATGGGAAGCAATTCTCCTTGACAACGTTTAAACAGTTTTCAAAGTATGAGCGCTAGTTCTGGTTGAAGTTTTTTGAGTACTATAATTGGAATACCGTCAGGGCCTATTGCTTTACTGGAATCAAGGTTTTTGATTAGCTTGGCAACATCACATGCATATATTTGTATATCACATAGCGTGTTTTTTGATACAGGAGGAAATATTGAGGGTTGGCGGCCTTACTCGCAAAGGGTACAATTAGCTGCAAAGTTCTTGGCAAAGAGTTTGGCTTTGCCTGATGCTGATGAGATTACCTCAGATCCATTGATGATAGTTGGGATAGAGCACAGACTTCTGTTCAGGATCCTGTTTGCTATTTGCCAAGACTGGTGGGAACCAAGCCGCTGCTCAGCTACTTTGGACTTAACGGACTGAGCATACAACTCTCTTGCGTTCTTTATTACTTTTTTTACAGTAGTTGTTGGTAGTCCTGAAAGCAGCTTTAGTCTCAGTACATCTATTATGTTAGAAGCAATGGAAAAGGTGATTTCTGTGCGCAATGGCAGCAGCACATTCTGGAGAGAACCACGGCTAGTTCTTAGGTTTTTGCGGAACATTTTTCCAGGGAATGAAACGGTCTATACCTACAATTAACCATTCCGCCAGGTCTGATACTATAGAGGACACATCCTTTTTAAACATGGAACGCAGAAGCAGATCTGATATAAATGTACGGAAGCTATCCCAGTCAGCCATAGAGTATTGACACACTGTACGATGGACAGGTACATCCGAGGACTTATTACATTTCATTTTTATCTTAACAGAGTGGTCGGAAGATCCGTGGAGACAGAACGGAAGCTGAACATAGTTCAGGGCAAGTTGTGAGAAAAATGTCTAGGAGATCGCAAGCAATGGATAAATCATGACAAAACCTCCTCTCATCATCGGTATTGTTTGAGTTAACCATTCCACATTGTGAACATTGAAGTCTCCCCAGTCATGAATATTACCTTAAGGATAAGCAGATAGTACATGGTCAATTTTCTCCTGCTTTGAAAATAGTAACTCCACTGTCGTGGGAGCAAATATAAACGCAGTAGTTTGAGCAGGTGCACTCGGAAGTACATATAGGGTAAGTTAGTATCTTCTCTGGAGATGTCCCTACCATATGAAAAGCCATCTTTAATATAGGCACATATTCCATGCCCATGGCGATCCTGGGGGTCAGATTTGGGAGTTAAATTAGAGTATCCTTTAATTACGAACTCATCTAGGGAAATAGTCTGTCCAATGCCAGTTTTGCTTCGAAATAATATGTCTGGTTTAGTTTCCTATCATTAGGTTTCAACCTCTGGAAGCTTAGAACATAGACCCCCTGATGTTCGAGAATGGTAGTGGGGATATACGTTAGAAGTTGAAGATCCGGGTTTAACTGTGTATTACTTCTTGAAACTTTTCATGATGGAGTTTTGTGGTTTGTGGACTAGGTCGACAGACTTGCTTGAAGCAGGGCAGAGAGGGAAAGTAAGACCGAAATAGAAATGAAGAATTTTTTTTGTAGCACATAAAGAGGTAAAACCGCAACAATTACTCACTAATATGGCATCGAGAGGCCCCACCAGAAGCTACTGCATGGTCCAGAATCCATTCACCAAATGGCAATACAGCAGCCCCAGTAATTTGCATCCGCTGATAGGACAACCTCCTTAGTGGTTAATCCAAGGTTCGGGTCTCTGACTATCAGGCGGATAACGTCAGCCCAGATAAAACGTTTACCACCAGCACCCTTACTAGTGACATGACTATAAGGATAGACATAGAAACAGAAAATATCCGACATCTCTGGCGGCTGTTTACGCAAAGTATTGCCAATCTAGAATACAGCTTTTTTTTCTCCCTTTGTCAGAAAAATCACTCATTAAAAAATGAGGACTGAGGGACAAATAAAGAGAAGCGAGAGTAATGGAAGCTGCTGATAACGCATCCACAATGCATTGTCTACTCTCCATTAAAAAGAAAAACAGTATTAAGTCTGGTATTAAACGGTATATGCATAAAATTAACTATTCCGTCAGGTTTGATACTATAGAGGACACATCCTTTTTAAACATGGAACGCAGAGGTAGATCTGATATAAATGTACGGAAGCTATCCCAGTCAGCCATAGAGTATCGATATACTGTACGATGGAGACGTACATCTGACTAATTATAGTGGTCAAAAGATCCAAGTAGAGACAGAACGGAAGCTGAAAACAGTTCAGGGCAAGTTGTGAGAAAAACGTCTAGGAGACTTGCATACTGGCCGTCAGTATAGGGCACACGGGTGGGTTCGTGAACAATCTGAGTGAGGTCATAAGCAATGGAGAAATGATGACAGAACCTTTCCTCATCATCGGTCTAAACACACACACATATATCTATATATGTATATATATGTGGATGTGTGTGTATATTAGTATATATGCATGCATATCATATGTATATATATTGGATATACATATGTGTATGTACATACATCGGTATATATATGTATATATATGTGTATATATATGTAGATATGTTCAGATATAGCTATATCAATGTTTCTCATTGACTCTGCTATTTTCTTTCTCGTTATCTGCTATGTAATAAGATTAACCCGAATTTTTCCATTTATGTTCAGCGATATATAAGAAAATGACCGAACCCTTCTTATGTTCCCTATCCCTATTCAACACTATCACCACTTATCACGGCGTGTGTAAGGAAAATATTGCTTCCTTATTCTGATTAAAAAAATTATTTCATTTATTCCGAGATTAATGATTCTCCCCAAATCGTCTTCTAATCACAGTAAGGACAGTAACCATATTCCCTTCTTATAAAATGTTTACTAACACGTCAAAACTTAACACCGGATAATTATTCTAAAAAGTTAAAAAATTTTAATGCACCTGTTGAGAGAGGGGAAGAGAAAGAGAGAGAGAGAGAGAAAGCGAGAAAGAGACAGAGAGAGAGAGAGAGAGAATGAGAGGTCACACAGGCTATGACGATATATGTAATTAAAGCTTATTCATTTACATATATTAAACACTTTGAAGTCCTGATGCATGTGTGTTATTCGCAAAATAATAAGTGAAAACAAAAGAAAAATGTATGTGTGCGTGCATGTGTTTATGTATGTGTATGACTGCACATAAGCGCATGTAGTGGATAGGGACCACTAAGGGAATGGTACAAAGATATATATATATATATATATATATATATATATATATATATATATATATATATATACATATGTAACAAAAATGATAATTAGTAAAAAACAGAAGAGAGTGCTCAATACTATTGTAGAGCAAATATATTTTATAACCGTTTTAACCGCTTATTAGCACATGCTTCGATTACAGAATCGTATCAACGATCCGATAACTTCATCAAACTTTACAGAAATAATCATTATGATTAGGAAAAAGATATTAGAAAACACACACACACACATATATATATATATGTATAGTCAGAGAGAGAAAGAGAGAGTAAAGGAAAGGTATAAAAAAGAGAGAGGATTGTGTGGCTACACTAATGCATACGTATTTCAATATTTAAATTACCATAGGCAACACAGAATTGGCATGAGAAAGTTTCAAGATTAAAATAGATTTGCAGATTGTGCAGCAACTCAATACATTTCTTTTATTATTACCTATCTCATTATTTTCAAATATCTGTACAATTATTTCCAAGCTATATCTACATAATTAACCCTAAACTTTCTTAAGACAGTAAATGCCTTATATACATGTATCTATCTATCTATCTATCTATCTATCTATCTATATATATATATATATATATATATATATATATATGTGCGTGTGTATTTGTGTATACATATAGACTGTATACATCTGAGCCATTATT
>NC_136502.1:31097353-31099853 GCF_053919585.1 Euprymna scolopes
TCTATCTTATATTTAATTCTATCAACATTTAATTTTTTTCCCTCTTCTTCTTCCCTGATCTTTCTTATTATGTCTCGGCAGTCGTGTGAAAAGCATATCTTATTTATCTTTTATTAATATTATTGGAATTTTTCCCTTTTCGTTTCTTTGTACATATTTGTGAATTATTCCATGGATTTCGGCCTTTGGGATTATTTTGGACCATCTTCCAATTACGTGATTTCCTTAGATTTTATTTGTGCAAATAGAAACTCAGTTAACTTTCTTGGAGTTATATTTTTGGATTTTACCGTCATTGGATTATTTACCTTTCACCAGACTATCCATCCACGTGTAATCACCTTTTTCTTCACTATATACCCTCTGCTAAACTTTTGTTATCAAGTAAGATCTTTGACTTACTTGTTGTTTCATCAAATACTTTTGTATGCAAAATCCGATCCCGTATTTAAATAATTCCTACCCTCTGATGAGAAGGAAAGTATTTCTTTGAAACTCCGCGGATTAAGGACTATCCATGTATCAAGTGTTTCCTTTTCAGATTAAATATGTTTTTAACTCTTTTTCAAAATGTTTTTTAGCATGTTTTATTAACTGTTTGCTACTATATATATATATATGTATATATACATATATATACATATATATATATATGTATATATATATATGTATATATACATATATATACATATATATATGTATATATACATATATATATGTACATATGTACATATATATATACATAGATATACATACATATATATACACATATATATACACATATATTAACATATACATATATACACATATATATACATATATATACATATATACATATGCATATATATATACATATATACATATATATATATACATCTTCTATGTATATAAAGGCGAAAATGTGTGTATGTATGTGTGTTTGTATGTTCGCTAAAAACTTTCGACGGACGGAACAAAAATTAACAAACTTGGTATCATATTGAAGCTCCATTTTTCTCCCGAAAAATATCGAAAGATTGGCCAAAAACGTTTATTTTTTCATCCTGAATTCAAAAATTTTCTACAGGGTGGGGTCAACAAAACCGTCCTCTTATGACGAGATCGGTTCTACGCATGCGTCAGATGACGTCATGATCTGATTTAGTTTAAATAGTTGAAGAACTGACTAAATTTCATGTACGTCGTGTTTGTTAGAGCGTTGAATCATTATCTAAACGTTTTGGTTTCGAATCGTGATGTGAGATGTCTTTTTCTTTTTTCCGATTTTTTAATTTAAATATTGAACCAGTGTTATTTAAGCCACTTTTCACGTAACGTTCGTTTTTCTGTTTTTTTTTACTTCGCTTATTCTTAGGTTTTCATTAACCCCCACCCCGACCGACCACACACACACAAAACACCCGGGCACCCACCGATTTTTAAAATTTTAATATCGAAACAGGCTTATTTAAGCCATTTTTCACGTGTTTTTTTTGGGGGGGGTGGGGTGGGGGGAGGTATTTTTCAGATTTTTAAAGCAGTTTAAACGTTTTTTTTCTTTTTTGTTTTTGTTTTTTTCGATTTTTACATTTAATATTGTTCGTTTACATTACGTTAGTTTTTTGTGTTTTTTTTTCGATGTTTTTGCAGCTTTATGGCAACCTACGATTTGCCGGTCATTGTTTGAGGAGCAAGCATGAATTGCTATGGACTCCACGACACGGACGCGCAAGCAGAGGACGACCCAGATCCACGTACATCCAACAAATAGCACACAACGCCAACTGTGAACCTGAATATCTGAGGAAACTGATGGAAGACAGGAAACTCTGGAGAGGAAGAGCCGCATTCGTCCGGGTATGGAGCCCGTCATGATGATGATGATAATGATGGTGATGACGATATATACATATATTAGTCCTCGCGCGAAAGAGCAGGACAAAAAATGTTTTAAATAATAATAACAACAACAACAAAGACTTTCTCTCGCGAGGACTACTATTGAGCGTAACCAGTTATACAGTCATTTGGAAATATTTATCTCTATTTTTCTCGTTATCTAATGAATATTTTTAATGAAACCCATATGAAATATGTTCCTTATTAAATTGTAAAGATTTTCTATTCTGAAAGAAGTTTAAAAAATTTAATCTAAAAAAGTTATTTTAAAGTTTTCGTTAAAAAAATTCAGATTCTCTCATTATTTAGACATGTATGACAAAGAGGGAGTTGCAAAAAAGTTGTGGTGTGAGGAGAAATACAAACTGAAACAGAGAGAATATTCAGACCTGTAATAATACAAAGAGGGTGTTGCAAAAATGAGTTGTGGCGTGAGGAGAAATACAAACTGAAAAAGAGAGTAGGAGAGTTTTTATAAATACATGCAAACCCACATTCATTTAAATCCAAATTAATAAATTAAATGAGATATAACCTTAAAAAGATACGATACAAGTTAGACAAGCATTTCATCCAAGGCATTAAATTTGTTAAACAAAATGTTTTTACTATAGGCTTTAAA
>NC_136502.1:31107353-31129853 GCF_053919585.1 Euprymna scolopes
ATAATCAGTTTATTGCCTGAGGCGACCCTACTGAGTAATGGCTATTTTTGAATAGTCAAAGTGTGTTCTCATCCACTGACCTTGTGCCACGTCTCGGTGGGGAGTAAACAAACGCCTAGATGGGGTGGACGGGAAAACAAACACCAATATGTTATTGTTATACTATTTTATCCAAGAAAATCTACTCGGATTCTCCAGGGATAGAAAATGATAGATGGTATAAGAATAGCAGGTGTGTTCAAACGTAACTTCATTTCCTCTCTTTATCATATATGACCTGAGCAACGCCGGGTAGTCCCGCTAGTTTCTATTATATTTTAAGGCAAACGCGATTAACATAAATCTAGTCGTGATATGAAATAAAGTATTGCATGAAGCCACTTTTTAAATATCCTGATGTAGATAAAAAGAAATAATAGTGGAAATAGGTAAAGATAGGCGAAAAATATGAACGCCACGCAACATTGGAAATGTAGAGTTTGATATCGCTCTTTATAGACCAGAATTAAAAAAAGAAAGAAGAAAAAAAATTCCATCGTCCAAATAAGAGGCGCTTGGTTATGAAAACGAGTACAAGCAGACTCTCTAGCGGAGAGAGACAGAAACACGTTTCTCGAAGCCCAGGCTTATTATACTCGTATAGGAAAGAAGCACCACTAGAGCCGGAAATCAACTCATTCCTAACAACGAATATATATATATATATATATATATATATATATATATATATATATATATGTTTGTAAGGCTTGAAACCGACGGTACCAATCTTTTTTTGACCTTCTGTACAATTATATATATATATATATATATATATATATATATATATATATATATATATATATATATATATACACGTTGTTATCGTACATTTTATAGATAACGAATACTTACTGTTGCAATTGCCCGAGATCGTTGGGATTATATATAAAACTAGCTGGGAGCCTGACAATACCCGGTCCTAAAATATGCTTAAATATAATATTTTACCTCATACGAATTTCGCATTTATTATTGTCGGATCAATTCTCGATCGATTATTATATATTATATTTTACCCAATATATTGTAATGATTTGAAAAGTAAAAAAAAATAATATATATATATGCTTTGAGTGCGATCAGCTAGAATCGAAACCAAAACATATAGCGCTACAGCTTTAGTGATTACCATTTAAGCTATCGTCAGATGGATAAGAAACTGTTAAAAATGAAACGACTATAACGCAAAACTGTGTATTCGCGTATGCGTACAAGAGAACTTTAGGTCGACTTGCGTCTGCTAAGTTTCTTTTTTTTCAATTTGGACGAATTAGCGGTTATTTTTACCCTTTTAACCCATAAAAGAGTGGTTGATAAAAGCGAAATGATTTGACCCGCCTCGCGTCGCTCTGTGATCTTGCGTCTCGGAGTAGATGCAGTTAGAAAGAATTGAGGCTGATAGACACACACGCAGACATGTTGACCCAAAATTGATAGAATATTTTGGTGGAGATCGTTCCATACACATACACACGGAAAGCTTACTTTATATATATATATATATATATATATATATATATATATACAGATATATATATATATATATATATATACAGATATATATATATATATGTGTGTGTGTGTGTGTGTGTGTGTGTGTGTGTGTGTAAGGCCGCTGGGAAAATGGTGGGATCTTTTTAACGATCCAGTAGATACCTCACTGCTGATGCAATTTTTTATAGAGCGAGGTACGTCCAAGGATAGAATACTGTTACCATATCTGGGCAGGAGCTGCTAGAAATGACTTGTCCTGTCTTGATAGAGTTCAAAATAAACTTCCTAGCCTCGTAGGAGATGTCCTTTTCTCTTCCCTGCAACCTCTATCTTACAGAAGAGAAGTTGTGAGTTTGTCTCTGCTTTATCGTTATTTTCATGGCAAGTGCTCGACTGAGCTTCAATCTTTGGTCCCCCTCGCCAAACTTTCACAAGAAACACTCGTCTAGCTGAAAACACTATCAATAATTCCCCCACTATATATGGGTGCCTTTAAGTCCAACGTAAACAAGTTCTTGATGAGCCGTTCCACTTAAGTTAACAAATTTACCGAATTTCCATTACTAACGATTACTATATTGTCCAATTGACTACTGTAAACTCTTTAACCCTTATTCTCGAGTGGTCTCTTGGCCTTGATAAGTGGTTATGCCTATGTAATATATATATATATATATATATATATATATATATATATATATATATATATAGAGAGAGAGAGAGAGAGAGAGAGAGGAGAGAGAGAGACAGACACAGATAAAGAGGTTCATCCGTGTTCAGGTAGTCCATATGATTGCGAAGGTTGATGTTATTTATGAAATAATAAAGAGAGAAGAATGTCATGTATTCCTAATAATTTTGGGAGATGTGTTACGTCATATGCGTTGATATATCGGAATTAATCCGTCCAATGTTCACGATCATACGTCGTAAATACAACTGTAAGACTTGCTAAGATCAAAGAGTAATATCTGTTCTGATGCAAGACTCCATCTGTTCCGTCATCGGAATTAGATTTAAGCAAGTTGTATTTTTGTCCCAATCCAGTTTTACTATTTGTGAATCATTAGATCCCCCCACCACCACAACCAGATTAAAGCCGCTCTTGTGTCTACGTCTTCCCTCGTGGAAAAGTAGGTAAATAAGGACAGTAAGCATTCACAGGCTTAGAAAACTAAAAAAAAAAAAAAAAAAAAAATCACCCTTTTTTTTTAACGAAAATCTATTAAAGTCCATTAGTTAATAAGTTAAAATCTATTAAAGTCCATTAGTTAATAAGTTAAAATCTATTAAAGTCCATTAGTTAATAAGTTAAAATCTATTAAAGTCCATTAGTTAAAAAGTTAAAATCTATTAAAGTCCATTAGTTAAAAAGTTAAAATCTATTAAAGTCCATTAGTTAATAAGTTAAAATCTATTAAAGTCCATTAGTTAATAAGTTAAAATCTATTAAAGTCCATTAGTTAATAAGTTAAAATCTATTAAAGTCCATTAGTTAATAAGTTAAAATCTATTAAAGTCCATTAGTTAAAAAGTTAAAATCTATTAAAGTCCATTAGTTAATAAGTTAAAATCTATTAAAGTCCATTAGTTAATAAGTTAAAATCTATTAAAGTCCATTAGTTAATAAGTTAAAATCTATTAAAGTCCATTAGTTAATAAGTTAAAATCTATTAAAGTCCATTAGTTAATAAGTTAAAATCTATCAAAGTCCGTTAATCTTGAGAAACCTTTTCTTTTCAGAAAAATAAAAGCCTGGATTTTATCATATGAAAAGCTGAATAATACAATTTTTTTTCTATTTTTAATAGAATTTAACATTTTAAATTTAAATTTTCTAAAATAAAACCCCATTTGCAGCCATTCTTGTCTCGATGGATAACACATTTATATATTAATTTTTAAACGTTTTTGAATCAATTAAATTTTTTTTTTATCTAAATAAGATTTTGGATGGTTTGCCATAAGAATATGCAAAACTATTATAACATAAGTACTTGATTTTCAAATAATTCCATCTTTTATCTCAGTCTATAGATTTCACATGGAGAAATTAAAAAAATCCGAAATTTTAATGATAGTTTCCAAGAAACTACGGTAGCATTTACATAAATAAAAGAAGTCATTTAGTTCTGTAAATTTCCGTGTATTTTTTACGTTTGTTTTGACGATTAAGTGAAGTCGAATCCAATTTATAAGTATTTATTCTTTTTTTCATAAGCGATACATATTTGTTGACTACATAACCCCGAAGTTAAGCAACGATGAAGCTGGCCAGTACCAGATCGGTGATCATTTTGGGAATGCTAGACGACGGATGTAATGGAGACAATTCATGCTTATAATATAACGCTTGGTCGTCTTCACCCTATCTTGCCATCAGGACCAAGTTTTTCTGCAGGAGAGAGTGTGGTAGATGCAAAAGTCCCCACACTTTAAAATAAGTCGAGCGCACGTCACAATCAAAAGGAAAAGGGGAAGATAACAACTGTTAGTAAATGTTTATAATCTACCACAGGTGAGGAATATCACGTAACGATATATTAGCGAGAGAAATTATCATATTTTTAGCAAAATGCGCAGTTATTTATCTATTTTTTTTTGTATCGATTCTTCAAAGCATTCCCTATTTAATATAGTTTAAAGTGTGGGGACTCTTGCATCTACCACACTCTCTCGTCAGGAAACACTTGGATCTGATGGCAAGACAGGGTAAAGACGACCAAGAGTGATACTAGATGCAGGAATTGTCTTCAACACATATATTAGCAATATTATACTCACTAAAAGAAAATTATTAATTTATTTTTCAAAGATTTAAAAGTAGTGTTTTTCGTAAAAATAATGAATATATATATATATATATATATATATATATATATATATATATATATATATAGCTAATATTAAAGAATATTTATTATTAACATATTGAACGAATTTTACACTTCAAAAGACAATGGCTGAAAAATTAAACACATTAAGATTCAGATTTTCAACCTTAAAATCTGATACGCGCGTGGTTGTTTTTTTGTTGTTTTATCTACAATCCTCGCCCTCCCCACAATACAATAGATTTTGTTCAGTTTCGGCTGGTTATTGTAAGCATATTTGTAACGACAAACAAAGAAAGGCGGCTTTGTAGTTATATATATATATATATATATATATATATATATATATAAAACTATCGATTATGAAAAAAGTACATTATTACAAAGGCCATTCTTCACTAAATTATCAGTGAAAATTTCGTATTGATTAGATAATTACTTGATTTTTAGTAGATCTTTAAAGAGAGACATATACTTACTCCCTCCTTCCGTTTTGGCCGTGCCTAATTAAGCCTGTGGTGTGCCTAGAAAGACGAGTAAGTTACTGTCATTTTACGCTTATTGTATACCCTTCGTGTTTGCCCAAATCTTTCCGGTTTCTTTCTTTCTTTTTTTTTTTTTTTTTTTTTTTACTTCTCATTAAATAAAAGCGAACGCGAGAAGTACATAAAACCGGCCACATGTCCAGGTTCCATTAAATATTGTTTCCCGCGCGACTTTATAAAACAATGCTGAGAGGCGATCGGCTTACATAGCAGCAACAAGCTTGTTAATATGAGTTCGCTTTCTAGCCGACGAAAAAATGTTAGCACAGCAGAAAGCTGAAAGGCTGCAAACACACGATCCAGATGAGAAATATGCAAACACACACACCTGCACTCACGTATACGCACGTACACGCACATACTTGTTACTTGCCATATTCGCTAAGAGCAAGGTGTAGTATCTGTTTTTTTACTATACATCATCTTTATTGTCCGCAGTCAGTAAAAGAGAAACCCTCCTAGACCGAGGAAATTTGTATTTTTGTTCATTTTCAGAGAGACCCCCCTCTTCTTTATACAAGGGAGTCACCACTTATCAGGGCCCGAAGGTCACTCAAGGATTAGAGTTAATGAATGTAAGGTTATAGTGTAGTAATTGCTAGTGGTGTAGATTGGATAGAATTTGGATTATTTAATGGGACGGCTCAACAAAAACTTGTTTACATTGAACTTGAATGGTACCAGATTGTAATTGGCCGAGAAGCAGACCAGTGAAACAGTGTTCCACAAGTGGGCAGTTCTATGAAAAAAGCTTTGTTTACGGAATCTACGTTAAGATGTAGACAGTTAAACAGTGTGGAAAATTGTTGATAGCGGTTATAGCTAGTTGAGTGTTTTTTTGTAAAGGCTTGGCAAGTAGGCACCATAGATTACAGCTCAGACGAACGCTTACCATGAAAATAACGATAGAGCAGAGATGGCTCGCAACGTCTCTTCTATGGGAAAGAGGATGCAGGAAAGAGAAAAGGGCATCATCTACTAGGTTTTGAAGCCGGTATTGAATTCTATCAAAGAAGGATAGGATATGTCGAGCAGCTCCTGCCCAGATGTGGCAACAGTATTTCAAATTAGGTCATACTTAGCTCTTGAACAGAAAGAGGATTGGATTTGGTAAGTATGATTCTCTCCATATTAAAATATCAATCCTGTGTTTAATTCTGTACTCGTGGGAAGTCAAATAAATACGAACACACATGCACGATATGCATCAATAAACAGTTAATAAAACTAAACAAACAAATGTAAAATTTAATCTAAACATTTCATAAACTCTTTCAAATAGCATTTCTTTGTACTACACATCAAATTTGCATATAAGCAACGTTAGGATGTCCAAAGGAAAAAAAGAAGGAATCTACTAATTATGAGCCGTAAGTGCGGTTTCGACAGACACCACGCGAGCGAGACTAATGCCTAGTGGACTTCAATAAAAACGAATGAATGACACACAATGATTACTATATTACAATAGATTATTTATTACCTTGGCAATTTTTCGCGTTGGCGGAAAGAACGCGAAGCTTAGCGCATTACTCTTCGTCTTATTAATAGCCATTACTCTTTTCCTTACAATAATAGATGCAGACGCATCAAAAGCGATACATGTATACTTCTCTCTCTCTCTCATATATATATATATATATATATATATATATAAGAGAGAGATTCAGAATATGTGGGAGAATATATAATTACTTCCACAGCCAAACAACATCGTAGCTCACAAGAGCCACGAAAGCCAATTAAACCGGAAGTCCAAGACTCTAGTTTCGCCCTCATTTGGGCTCATCAGTTAGACACATCCGAACTCTGGATTCGAAACCCGAGCCTCTTGCATACGGGGCAAGCACTCCACCAACTGAACAAATGCGCCGCTTACACAAAAGTCTTATTAACGATCAAGCAAACCGCAACGCAATCCGAAGAGTTCGTTGGCTTTTGTGAGCTGCGATGTTGTCTAAGCGATGTTGAGGCTAGTCTGTCCCAAAATGGGTGACTAGTTGGGAATTTCAGTTGCTTTATCTGCTTACAGCTCACCTTGGCATTGTTTCCAGTCGTCCTACATCTCTCCTTGCCACTGGGCTCAAGCAGTGCCGATTAAGGTGAGGTTTTGCTTTGGGATTGCGCAATCCATATCTCACTTTATACATAATACAAATAATACACGATATAATCTGATATATATGTCTATCAGTTTGTCTCTATATTTTCAAACTCTATCTCTCCCGAAACTAAAAGTCGCAGAGCGGTGCTAAAGACTTCAAATGATTGGATTTTTAACGGACCGTTCTTTTATCGATCTCTAGCCGGTTAAAATAGTCTTTAAGGAGTCACAAATGGGTCAAAATAGAAAAAATGTATACATTTTGTACTTCTATCTTAGTTTATTTTTAATTATTAAACAGTTCATATGCGTGTCACGTTGTTACAGTAGTAAAGTCACCACCCTCGAATGCTAGAGTTTCGGTTTCGATTCTAATTGATGGCACTTAAATACTTTTTTTTACTTTTGAAATCACGACTCTATAATAATATATACGAAATCTGGACAATTTAAAATATCATATTTACGTGCATTTTACGCCTAGGCAAAGCTGCACCCTCTAGTATATATATATATATATATATATATATATATATATATATATATATATAGTGGAAATGGTAATTAATAAAAACTGAAGAAAGTGTCCAATACTGTTGTAGAGCAAATATGCGTTTTATTTTTTATTACCGTATCTTTCTGTTAAGTTACATTATTGTTTCAGCTACCCGGCTTTTTTTTTGGCCGTCTGTAGCTTCCTCAGACTTTTACAGAACACTGTAAAAATCTGAGGAAGCTACAGACGGCAAAAAAAAAAACAAAAAAAAAACGGCCGGGTAGCTAAAACAATAATGTAACTAGATAAGGTAATAAAAAAATAAAACGTGTGTGTGTGTATGTGTGTGTGTGTGTGTGTGTGTGTGTATATATATATATATATATATATATATATATATATGTATATATATATATATGTGTGTGTGTGTGTGTGTATATATATATATATATATATATATATATATATAAAAGGTATTTAGAGAAGGTGAGCTTTAAATTGACAACTCTATCTTCTTTAATTGCAGCCTTAGCAATTATAATTTAATTTGAACCACCATAAAAAGACTGATATTTCAGCAACGTATGCAAATTACAAATGACACGAACAATTTACTCACAAGATACTAATTGGAAGAAAACATTTGACGCCTTATTGCCGAAATATAGCGTCATTTAATGCGTATACTTTGTGAAAAATGCACCTCTAAGTTACAATTTATACACACTAGCGCGTAATCATTTTGCCAAAATGATATTTAATTTTTAAATGTCAAATATTGATCTATGAAATGAACCACACATTTGTATATAAAAATATTTTTACTGTAATTTCTTTTAATTCAAAGTTCGTCGCCCATAAACTATATATATATATATAAATATTTTGTTGTTTTTTTTGCGTATTCATATTCATATTAAAAACCGTTTTTTCTATTTATTTAAAAAGAAAATATAACCTTGTTATATATGGGTTGTGGTATTTCATTTATCTGCGAAAAATCTAGCTAATTTGCATATTCTTTTAAACATTCATTTCAATTAATTCCCTATTAGTTTTTTCGATTTTCTTATGGGATAATCATCTTTAGTTAACTATTACGTGTAATTATATTCATGCAGATATTCTACATGATTTATACTTGCATAATATTTGCGTATAAAAAGCTTGGAGTAAACACAAACTTCTTTCTATATATATTTATGTATGCGTATATATATTTGTGTAAAATATTTTGCATACAAAACTCCTCTGTCAGTTGTTGGTATACAGACATAAAACTTGATATATAGAGTATTCGAGCGCATGCGAAATTTTATATTTGGATGCATTAGTGTAAAACTAAAAAAAAATGAAATGTGCCAGGTGAAGGTCGAACGACTGCATTACGAATATGCGTGCATAACGTAATAGGTATTCGTTCATGTTTTAATTTTTAGGCTTACGGCAAATATGTCTTCATAGCTCGGACATCAGACGTCAAAGAAAAAAGTAAATCGTAAGGTAAACGTTTTGGTTTCGATTCTTGGTGATGGCGCGCGAGACTTGTTTTTTTTTAAACTTTAAATAAATTGGGTTTGATATAATATAATAATAAATACGAAATCTGCATTTTATGACCGGACAATGCGGGGCGGCCTGTTAGTATATATATATATATATAATTTTCAGAATATGAGAGATTGTACATAATAAATTCCACAGCCAAACAACGTCGCAGCTCACAAGAGCCATAACAGTCAACGAACCGGAAGTCCAAGACTTGAGTTTCGCGGTAATCACAGGTCATTGGGAAGGGATTATGGACCCAGTTTTTTTTTTTTAATTCTAACTCAACAGAGTGAACACTAAGTTTGTTTTGAAATAAAAACATGATTTAAAATAAGTTTAAACACAAATAAACGTATTCGAGTTTTGCCTTTGGTAACATTTATTGCATATTTGTTTTCTATCTCTTTTTTGTTCTGAAACAGTAATAAATGGCCGCCTCTCATTCTTCTTTGGAGATAAGTTTAAATGTGATATATACATATAAATGTGATATAGCTTCCTGTTTTTAGCGAAAAGCTTCTAAAGATTTTTATTAATATTTTTCACTTGTGTGCAAAGCCAAGAAGTACATTAAACATTAATTTTTTCAGAAGGAGTCCATGGCAGACACCGCCAGTGTCCAGATGGCGCCCAAAATATGGAAAAATATTGTCCAGAACATTTTAAATCTTTTGAACTGCTTGGAACGTTTAGCGATTATATCATAAAAGATTTACAAATGGCTGGTTACAGTAATGTATTAATAGAAGCAATAAATTAGACTCTGAATATCAATGTTAAATCTGGGAAGGGAATTTAGGCCCCAGTCCATGGTCCTTACCCTCATGTTGTAAACGACCAACTTTTAATAAATAAATGATTCTGTGTTCATTTTATTTCATTCAGAAAAACTTTAAAGAATTCTTTTGGAATTGTTTCAGACTCCAACTTTTCCGATTCAGATACTACTGATGCCGATACCCCCAAAGGTTCTGATTTTTCTGATTCCCGATTTCGATTAATCGTCTGAACACTAATATATATATATATATATATATATATATATATATATATATATATATATATATATATATATAGCGATTAAGCTACACTGAATATTCCGCGTTTGTCCTGTAAGTGCCTGCTCATTGGCTGATTAGGAAGGGCGCGGTGGATACTAGAAAGCTGATTCGTTAACTAAAAACTCAATAGAAGGTGCGTATATAAAAACGGGAGACAACCACAAAATTCTCGTATAAGCCTGAAGAATCCTAGAGTGGATTAAACGTGGAATATTCAGTGTAGCCTAATCGCCATATCTATTTTATAACTTACTACCTAGCTCTACCTACGTATTGAGCACTGTTGAAGTAAATACTAAAAGTTTACGCATAAATTTATACTTTCGTATATTAATTTTATGTGAGTAAATGAAGTAGTGTATGTATATATATATATATATATATATATATATATATATATATATATATATATATATATAGCGCGCGCGAGAGAGTAATTTATGAAAATAAATATTGCAATAAAGCTACACAGAATATTCCGCGTTTCATCCACGCTAGGATTCGTCAGGCCTAGCGTGAATGAAACGCGAAATATTCTGTGTAGCTTAATTACCATATATATTTTCATAAATTACTAGCTAGCTCTACCTTTGTATTGAGCACGGTTGAAGTAAATACTTAAAGTTTACGCATAAAATTATATTTTCTTATATTAATTTATGTAATTAAATGAAGTAGTCATTCATATAAGAAAGTTCGTATTATTAGTTTTATTCGCATGGAATTTTATCTTCGCTTTCTAAAATCAACAGAGATTAAACCATTCTTGTAATGACTCGGTTCGTGTTGATTGCGGTGTAATGCTGGTTCTGTACAATTCTAGGAGGTTCACCCTCTCAGGCTTTGTTTTCTCACTTTGTGAAGGGGTTAGTTTATTGCTAATTGCCCGAGGCACCCTTACCGATGGGGCTGGCCAGACACTTTTTGCAGGTCTTAGTGTCCCTTCCTGGGGGGGGGGGGCACAGACTCTTCAATCCCATTTTCCGATGCTAATGTTACAGTTTTTGCAATGGGAGAGAAGTAAAAATTTATTTCGATTCTTGTTCTCATCCTTTATGTTATTCTCACAACATTATCGTACTCGGGAATCTGTGCAGAATTTTGAACGGATTCTTTTATACCCGGGAGAAATTTCCTGTCATTACTGTCACCAGAGAATAATAAAAAAAAATAGCGTTCTTAGTATCACCCGTACTGAGAATTGAACCTTCATCTTTCAGAGGACTTGCACTTAGAGTTGATTATTATTAGCACATTTATTCATTAGGTCACATAATGCACCTGACAAAGGTCATAAGTTACATCGACCAAGACGTTATGAGAATAACATTCAAAAACGAATTTAGGTAAAAATGGCACCGGTAAAAATGGCACCGGTAAAAATGGCACCGGTAAAAATGGCAAGCATGAATAAATAGGTAAAAATGTCATCTTGACAACAAAAATGAAGACCGTTTAAGAAGTACAGGTTAAGCTTCCATTCCTCTAGTTGAAAATGGGGCTAAGCCCCCACCCCCAAAATTAAATAAATGTTTTTTTTTTATAGGCATTTACACCAGTAGGGTGGGGGATTAAGCTTTTTTTTTTTTTTAAATACGGGCTAATCAAGGCCAACAATGCTTTCTGATAGTTTGAGTGTAAATTTTCTGCTGCATAACATTATTTTAAAGTAAAAATCCTTTTGGTTAAAGAGAATTAAAAGCAGTAGCCGTCAGCGATTAAATTATTGAATTTTATTTCCTTTTCCAAGTTTTAATAAATTAAATTGAATTAAGGTAAATATGACAGCGATAATTCTTTATTTATTTATAATTTCTTTTCGGTACTTCTACAGAATTTGAACTTAACCAAACCGACCTTTTTCCAAAAATACGAAGGGAATTACCCCTATTTTAAACTAGGGGAATGGGATCTTAGCTCATATTTCTCGGACGCTCCTAATTTTTTGTTGTCTAATTAACATTACCTAGTTATTAACTTTTGCCATTTTTATCGGTGCTACTCTTACCGAGCACCAGTGAGAACAATAGTTCAAATAATTCAAATTATCAATCCTTATCTAAAAAGAAATGTGTAAACCTAAATAGAATGACTGATTGGTCGTTTATAGAAATTAATATGCCAACAGAACATTCAAATTCATTTAATTAAGGTTTACTTTTTTTTACAACGAAATTTAATTAAATTCTCTTCGGATGCATACTACCGTCACTTCTAGATCCAATTAAAAGTCCCAATTATCGCCCTTAACGCGCATGTAATTAAATACAAAGACCTATGTCAAAATCCAATTAGAATATTCCTTGCATAAAAAATATGATGAATCCGACAGTAATATTCGTTTCATATGTTGTTTTTTTTTTATAAGAATATTTTTAGGACAAACATTTTGTATTGTCAAAATTATAAATGGAGAGGTATAAATACACTAAGTTCTCATTATTTAGGTACAAGCACTGTGTGTTTTTGGATGCATATATATATATATATATTCAGGCAAACATTATTAAAAACAACAGAGATACCTTGCTTAATGATTCTTTTTTTTTTTTCATTTTTTCGATCTTTCGTAAGATTTTTTTAACTTCAAGATGGAAGGTATTTACAAATGTTCCATGGTTCACACGGGCGCTTTCGATTCTTTCTTGAATCATCATCAGGTGGAGATAAATTTAAAATAGTTTATAAATAATTACTTTCCGAATTATATTGTTGATCAACAAATTAAACTATTGTTACAGTCCCCTAAAAACCTTAAAAGCAATACTAGTCAATCTTCTAACACTAACCCTATAGACATATTTTACAAAAGCCAAATGAAATTTTAGAGTGGAAGAAAAAATAATTAAAAGCATCATACATAGATATACAGCACCTCTAGAGAACAATCCTAAGATTAGATTTATTATATACTATAAGAAGTATCGAACCCAGAACCTCATCGTTAAAAATAACTCCTCGCCGGTGACAAAAATGTTGAAGCAAACCAATATTGTGTACAAATTTCAATGCCTCTTAGGAGAGTGTAACTCCGAAAATAAAAACGCATATATTGGACATACAAAAACAACATTGTCCCGTCGATTAACGATGCATTTGAACAGTACTAGCTCAATATACCAGCATTTAACAAATCAACATAGCTGTCCCCCCTCTAATCTTAGAAAAGTCCTCGTGGACAACACAAGGATTTTGACACGAGAAAGTAATTGTAAAAAATTAAAAATACTGGAATCACTATAAAAACCCAGCACCCATCTATAAATAGCATTAATTTTGAAAGTAGCAATAATGTGCTGAAATGTTTAGCATAACCAGTATACAACTGGTTTTACTAACATTGCCTTTTATCATCCTAATTTTTAATCGAGTTTTTTTTTTATCACTCGTAAATGTATATTTTAATCGACTTTTCATAGACTCTTTTTATCATTCGTAACTATATATTTCACTTCTATTTTAAATTTCTCTCCACCTGATGATGATTCAAGAAAGAATCGAAAACGCTCGTGTGAACCATGGAACATTTGTAAATACCTTCCATCTTGAAGTCAAAAACATCTTACGAACGATCGAAAAAATGAAAAAAAGAATCATTAAGCAAGGTATCTCTGTTGTTTTTAATGTTTGCCTGAATGAAGGAATGCTGCCTAAATGCACTAATATATATATATATATATATATATATATATATTAGTGCATTTAGGCAGCATTCCATGATGGGTAACGTGGATACACACACAACAATTTCAAAAATAAAAGAACGGATAAAAACATGTAAATGTAATCCCCTCCAAAAGAAGTATCTGATATCCTCTCCACCAGATATTTCGGCAGAAGGAATCACTGTCCTAAGAAAACTCACGATTTTGTGAACCTAAAAAATAACCTTTCTAAACATTAATGCGTGCGTTTATTTTTTATTTTGGTAAATGTGTAGTTTAGCGGCGTAAATTATTTGCCAGACAAAAAATATAAACAATATTTATTTTTATATGAAACACATTGTTAGACACAAAGACTGAAATAAAACCAGAAAAAAATTCATTTTTATTATTTTTTTATCATTTGTATTTATTATTCCAGGCCGCTATATTGCTTTTAAAATTTGGCCTTTTTAAGGTTTGCCAGATTGGACTTTTTAAGCTCTTTCATGAACTATGTTTTTGGCCGCCATATTTTTTTTTGTAATGAAAGAGCGTAAAAAAGGCCAAACATTTAGTCTAATAAAAAATGATAAAAAACATAAAAATGCATTTTTTTTCAGCCTTTAGGTCTAATCATGTTTTATATAAAAATAAATAGTTTATAATTTTTTTGTCTGTCAAATAATTTACGCCGTTAAACTACAGATTTACCTTTATTTTTTGTAAGGCGACTTCTTTTACTGGCTTTTTTTTTGTAAATAAAGGAAATTTTCGATTTGCCTTTTTTGGGGGGGTTCGATTTGCTTTTTATTTGTCATCTTATGTTTCTGAGGTAATCTCCCCCAAAAAATTTAATTTGTCATATTTTTGGGTTTGTTTTGTTTATTAAATTGTTAGGTGAAAGTAGATAATAGTCTCATAAAAAATAATTCAATTTATCGTTATTGTATGTTTCCAATGTAATTCCCCCCACCAGAAAAAAACAAAAACAAATAGTATTTGTCAGATTTTGCTCTTCCCCTCAATCGCCAAACTTGAAAAAATGCTAGAAGTGACATGTCTCATTGAACGCTTGGTGGCCAAAAAGTGGGTGCTCATTTTATGTTAAGTTTATATAGAAAAGTGATCCCTCACTCTAACATGTTATTTTATTTTTTTTCAAAGTTTCTTCTCTCATAATATTTATGATGACTGTTTACATGTATTAGACTAAAAAAAGCAGATCTCCATTTTTTTAGGGGTCTGGGTCACGTCGTATTAAGTTACATTTTAATTAGAAAATTAAGTTTGTAATCAATGAAATTAACGCGAAAAAAGAAGAAAAAAGTGTACATTGTGGAATTTAGGGGGGGGCAGTAGATCTTAATTTTTTCGGTATTAAACGGATTGCATGGTAAAAATTTACGGATTTCTTTATTGCCGTTTGGCGTTTAAGGAACAAACTAAAACAAACAAATGAAATCTTTTCATTTTTTCGTATGTGTTTTTTTTGTTTGTTTGTTTGATTATTTAAAAAAAAACAATAAAAGCCAAACATTTTTCTATCCACACGGAACTATTTTTCCAGCTAGAAACTTAATGAAATTACCAAATAATATTTGGTGAACTTTTTTTTATGAATAGCATCTAGGGGCAAATAACTCTAAAAAGAAGTTTTAAAAAAGGTCGCTGTTGGAAATATTAATTCAAAAATAAAATAAATTAAATATATCATCAATATAATTGTTGTTTAAAATTTATTGAATAACAATTTTAAATAAAATACTAAAACAAAATCTCTTGCTAAAAAATTAACTATCAATCAATTTTTCTCAATGTCATATGCACATTAGGCAATCTCTTAATTGTATATTTTTGCAAGTATCATACTATATATAGAAATAAATGAAAGATTAAAGTAAGACACGTTTTGCATATATTAATCAAATTGTGAACAAACAAACAAACAAACAAACAGAAAGGAATACGAATATATATATATATATATATATATATATATATTTCTTTGGATTTTACTTGTACAAATGGAAATTCTTTTAACTTTCTTGAAGTTTTACATTTGGATTTTACCGTCACTGGATTTTTTATCTTCCACCAGACTATCCATTCATGTGTAATCACCTTTTTCTTCACCATATTCCCTCTGCTTCACTTTTTTTGTTTTCAAGTAAGATCTTTGACTTACTTGTTGTTTCATCAAATACTTTTGCATGCAAAATCCGATCCCGCATTTTGCTAATTCCTACCCTCTGATGAGAAGGAGAGTATTTCTTCGAAACTCCGCGGATTAAGGACTGCCCATTTATCTAGTGTTTCCTTTTCAGATTAAATATGTTTTTAAATCATTTCAAAGTGTTTTTTTAACATATTTTATTAACTGTTTGCTCATATATATATATATATATATATATATATATATATATATATATATATATATATATATATATATATATATACTAGCCGGGAGACCCGACGTGCCCGAGATTGAATGATGATCAACCAAAATTACACACTCCTATATTTTTAATGGCATCGAAATCCATGAAATCACCCAGGAGGAAGCTTCACACGCTTTCATACAGTCCAAAATATGTTATTCTACACTGCAATAACCTACTGTTTCTTTAATAAAATTATTTTATATAAACCTCTTTTCAGTAAACGAAATAAAGCCGCCCCACCCTCTAGTATATAATATATATGTGTGTAAATTATATATATCTGCAACTCCGTTGTTTATCAAAAAGCGCTCAATGACAAGTAGAACGTAATTATAGTCTGCAATTCGTTTAAAGAACCATCATCTTCAGGCCAAATTCATTTAACAATGAAATCAGTCAGACAAACATGGCTGACACAACTTAATATCTCGTGCCGCGAGGAAGGTGTTTTATTGACAAAAAAAGTCGCTGATACGAGTCAATGAAGCCTGTTAACAATTTGAATATTATTTTACTTTAGTATTTAATCTAGTTTTAGAATTTTTTTAATGTTTATATGCAAGTGTAAATTATATGGACTATATTTAATTTAATTTATTTTCGTGCAAAGAGCGGAAGTGGGAAAGTGAAAGCGATCGGTGAAGATTGAGATATCTAATATTTTGCGAAAGTACAAATTAATATATATTCTCTAAATATTAGAACACAAAACATCAATTAAGCAAATATCTTCGAATTCAATTTTCATTGAAGTGCCTTTTAGAGATTTTGTAGAACTATATATATATATATATATATATATATATATATATATATATATATATATATATAAGCTGAACGTCTGTGTGTGTGTGTCTAGTCACGAATAGGCTCCTATATGGTTGACTATTATAGTATACTGACCACATATAATGATAGAAGATGTATCGAGACACAGGAATGGGTATGTTTGATCTGGTATAATGATGATTCATTAAAATTGTGGGGGGTCCGCGTACGCGCCTGGTCCACAAAGTATGGAAAAAAAAATTTAAAAATTAAAAAAAAACGTTTACAAGTGTTTTTGATATAGATGTACATAAGAATACTTTGATAAGTATGTTTTAACTTAAATAGGATGGTATAATAAAGTTGTGGGGCCTGCGTTCGCGCCTGGCCTCCATAGAATGGAAATAGGCACAAACTTTAATAAAGACCCTTCTTTTTCATAACCTATCATACTTTCATAAATCAGAGTCCATTTTATGTAGGCTTTTTGAACCCAGTTACCGACGCGTATTTTTGCTCGTGTATATATATATATATATATATATATATATATATATATATATATATATATATATATATATATATATATATATGCTACCGAATTATATTTTCTCTAATCATGGCCGGTTAAACACGACTGAGTGTTTATTTGTTCTGATTCTACGGGCGATTCGTTCTATTCTTTTTTGTTTCGGCTTACAGGTATTATGTTATAGTTTTTTTTTTTTGCCATTTGCTACAGTTCTTTCGGTCGGTATTCTAGATCGTCGTCAGGAGTGATAATTGTTGTAGTTGTTGTCCTATTCACTTATTTATTAGTATTTTTTTTATTTTAATTGTCTCGGTTGTCTGTTGAGGAGGAGGTAAGTACGGGTTGTAGTAGTGTTATTTTTTCTGCTTCTTAGTATTTTATTTATTATTATTTCCTTAATTGTTGAACACGGTTAATATATTATTGCCGATTAATTAAAAATAATTAATGCGATTCGGTTAATATATATATATATATATATATATATATATATATATATATATATATTTTTTTACACAGTGGTCACCACTTATCAAGGCTCGGAAGCCACTCGGGGATAAGGGTTATTGCAAGTACATTACGTTAGTGTGGAGATTTGATGAAGTGTTTACTTAAGGGGGCGGTTCATTAAGAATTTGTTAACGTTGGACTTGAAGACATCTAAGTTGTAGTCAGGTGGGAAGCAGGCAGACGGAACAGTTCCACATATGTGTGTGTGTGTGCTTGTAAACATATACTGGGGTTTATTTTGTAAAACTAAATCTCTATACTCCTCACCTTCTACCAGCATAACAAGATGAACTAACTTCCCATTTAGTTACCATGTACGAAAGTATATATGTTACGACGACATACCTCAGCCTTCCACGTAACTAGCAGAACAGGAGAGTCGGTCTGATTTTTCGAACATTGCTTAGGGATAAAATTGTCGAGTATAATCAAATGTTCATATTCCTCAGTAATAACAATACAAAGTAATAAACATATTATTATTATTATTTCTTTTGTCTCTTGTGTATTAAATTCAAGATTAACTGAACGTATATAAAAATATATCTGTTCTATTTTAATTTTGTGTTGTAGTTATTTATTTCCATGTGTTCAGTCGAGTTTCAACATATATGAAATGAAATAACTATTTATTTATTGGTTGCTTTTTTTAAAATTTTATTTTGTGGTGTGAGTGAACCTGCATGTAAATCGAAGTTTTGTTCTTTTCATATAAGTCTATTGATTAAAGGAGATAAATTGTAGAAACCATTTTTGTTGTTTAATTGTGGTTGAGTTTGTGATATAGTTTGAAATATTGTACTGCTATTTCATTTCTTCAAATTGAAGTCTTCAAACAAAGACGACACTTTGATGTACATATAATTTTGGTTTGCACCGTTTACATTTTCTCTTTCTCTTTCTTTTTGTCTGTCTGTCTGTCTGTCTGTCTGTCTCTCTCTCTCTCTCTCTCTCTCTCTCTATATATATATATATATATATATATATATATATATATATATTAGCATTTCATCTCGGCGTTGCCCAGGTGTTTGGAGGTTTCTGTTGAGCATAAAAGCATAAAAAAGTGGTAGTAGGAAGGCAGGCTCGAACCCGTACCGTGAAGGAGGAAAAGAACGGGGGAAAACGTGACGTCTTTGCTGTTATGACCACCGTTAAACCGGATGACTTTCGAAAATATCGGCAAAATAGCAACCCCTCCCTGTAGAAAAGTGCCCAGTTGAGGGTGAAGAAATTACTGTTTTTAGCCAATGTTTCGATATATTTTGTTTGAAGGGTTGAGCTTCAAACGATACTGATCTTGTGAAAATCCGTCGACTCTTTCGAAAGTTTTAGGCAGACATGCAAACATACATACATACATACATTTATATATTGATAGCTCAAATTTTCGACCCAGAAATTATCTGAGTAATTTGGTAGAGACCGCAAAGGTCAAATTTTTTTGCACACATGCAAACATACATACATACATACATTTATATATTGGTAACTAAAAATTTTCGCCCAAAACCGATTAAAAAGCTTGTCCTATCTCTGAATACCCTTTATGTAAATTTTCAAATGTTTAGACCAAAAAGTGTTCGAGTAATTTAGTAGAAAACGCAGAGACCAAAATTTTAAAAACTTTGACCTCTATTATGACCCCTTAAAATTCATTGTTTGGGGCACAAATCAAGTTATTAAGTTAGATCAATGTCCAAGGAACCTATAACTAAAATTTCAAGTGTTTAGACCAAAAATTGTCGGAGGAGTTTGGCAGAGTTCTCAAAGGTCAAATCGTTGAACTTTGACCCCTTTATAGCCAAATTACAAAGATTATTCCAAATCTCAGTACGCTGTATATCAAATATCGAGTCTGTAGACTAAAAACTGAAAAAAGTTATTGCGTAGGGAAATGTACACAGACAGAAAGACAGACACACTGACAGACGCGCAGACACGTTCACTTTATATATATATATATATATATATATATATATATATATATATATATAGAGAGAGAGAGAGAGAGAGAGAGAGATAGGTAGATTAAACAAAAATATATACGTATACATAAAATATATGGAAACTATTTTATGTTTACTGTAAGATTTTTACGCAAATATTATGCAAGTATAAATCATTTTGAATATCTGCATGAATATAATTACACGTAATAGTTAACTAAAGATGATCATCCCATAAGAAAACCGAGAAAACTATTAGGCAATTAATTGAAATGAATGTTTAAGAGAATATTCAAATTAGCTAGCTCTTTTACTAGTGAATGCAATCCCACAACCGATATATTAGAAAATTGTATTTTCTTTTTAAATAAATAGAAAAGAGGGGTTTTAATATGAATGTCACTACACACAAAAGAAAAACGAATTGATCGGAGTATAGATAGATAGATATAGATATATATGATACTAGCAATCGGTGCCCGGCGTTGCCCAGGTGTTTTGAGGTTAATGCTGAGAAAAAAAAACGGTCAATTTTTTAAAATTTGACCCCTATTATGACTTCTTAACATTTATTGTTTAGGGATCAAGTAAAGGTAATAAGTTAGATCCATGTCCAAGGAATCTAAAATATCACGTGTTTAGACCCAAAATTGTAGGAGGAGTTTGGTAGAGTTCTCAAAGGTCAAATTGTTTGATAGCGAGGCCAAATTTCGCGAATTTGGCCTTTTTTTTAAAAGCAGTTTGGCCTTCAAAATTTATGTTTGGCCTTTTTCTTCACCGATGAAATCTGGGGACGCAACGGGAATTTTCGGCTAAAAAATGTTGTTACTATGCACATCTATGTATTGAAATACAATTTGTGGCAAAATTTCAGGAAAAACTAATGGATGGTTCTCTCGCAATAGTCCGGACAATTCGCTAAATTATCTCGTCAAAACCTTAAATCTCGAATTTTTGTGCATTTTTTTTCGGGGGGGGGGCTAATTTGGCATAATACTGTCCATTTAATAGTATTATCTTGAAAAAATAAGGAAAATTACCAAAAAAAAACAAACAAGAACAACAAAAGTGTGCCGTATTTTTAAAAGTTTTATTGCGTTGTTTTTATTTGCTTTTTTTATTTCATCGGTGAAGAAAAAGGCCAAACAGAAATTTGAAGGCTAAACTGCTTTAAAAAAAAGGCCAAATTCGCGAAATTTGGCCTCGCTATAAAAAAAAAAGGGGGAAATCCCCCTACTTGAACTTTCTGTTTAATTAATAATGACTCGCTTGTAGCGTTGATTTTTTTCTTTTTTCGCTATAAAAAAATAACTACTTGATGAAATTACGTGATTTTTTCTGTAGGAAAACTTTATCCCATGACGAGTACGTACAATATATATATATATATATTTTTTTTAAATATTTCCATTTTTTAATGTCAATGGAAAACTGCACAAGTACCCAAACCCGAAATGTAAAGACCACGAGTGAAGGCGCTTTTTTTTTTTTGGTTTAGTTTCATAATGGCGGCCGTGATGTCGGAGGTTCGATTGTTAGATTGTCAGTTTCGTATTTTTTTTAATTTGTAAATCGCAAGTTAGGAAAAAATTAAACCCTTCCAAGATGGACAATAAATAAAGCCATAATATTTTATGGTAAAGTTAAGAGCCTACGAACCATAGTTTTTTAGGAGATGTGATTATTGGATTAACCAATCAGAAATCGTCTGTGGCACACACATCTCTGTTTTTATAGATATATAGATAATTCATTTAGTCATTTTTTCTATGTACGAGATGTAAAAATTATATATACAGTAGCGTCCAAAACTAAGGGACAAAATTTGAAAACCTAATATTTGTTAGAAATAACAACTGTGAAAACTTGAAATTTTGACAACTGGTAGTCGTTATCATCCATAAAAACGTACTAAAACTCGACTCATTTGCAAAGGATAGAAAAAGGAATATAACAATTATTTATTTATTTTCAAAATCGGAACGTCCAAAAGTAAGGGACAAAATTGAGAAAAACAATGTAAACAGTATGCTGTATTAAAATTTTTGGATTCCCTCTAAAGAATAAGTCTTACTTAGTCATTTGTAAACGTTGCATCAGCCGGAACCATGGAGAAACGCTCAAAACTTGATTACTCTG
Organism: Euprymna scolopes; assembly: GCF_053919585.1. Taxonomy (NCBI): domain Eukaryota; kingdom Metazoa; phylum Mollusca; class Cephalopoda; order Sepiida; family Sepiolidae; genus Euprymna; species Euprymna scolopes. Next base: position 31,129,467 of record NC_136502.1, read on the forward strand.
TGAGACAAGCTATTGTGAAGCTACACAAGGAAAAGAATACCATTAGAGAGATTTCAGAGACTACCAGTTGTCAAAATGTTAGCTTTTCACAGCTGTTATTTCTAACCAATAGTAGGTTTTAAAATTTTGTCCCTTAGTTTTGAACGCTACTATATATATATATGTATATATATATATATATATATATATATATATATATATATATATACAGTGGCACTAAAAATAAAGTCAGTACTTGTCAGTTTTTAAAAAACTGCAAATTTAAGCTAAAAACAACCTATGCCTCAGTTGATTCCCCTTTTATTTCTCTATAATTTTACCTGTTCATATTTGACTTTTAATTGAAATATCCTAGTGTTCACGTCAATTTAAAAATTTAACTTCAAA
>NC_136502.1:31144853-31204853 GCF_053919585.1 Euprymna scolopes
TCTTTACTGTATTTATATGAAAGTGCTCAATAATAAATATAGCTGTTTACTATACATACTGTTGTTTTTTTCAAATAACACAGATACTAGCATACCACCCGGCGTTACCTGGTCGTAAAATACGCTTAAATATGATATTTTACATTATGCAGATTTCGTATTTATCATTCTCTATTGATTACTATATTGTACCCAGCATGTAGCATTCCAGTGGTATTCGCTATCATATGAGCTAAGAACACATGTATATCAAAACTTAAACAAATCACGTATGGGTGTATATTTGCGATATATGCCTGTTTAATTCCATTAAAAAAAATTGACCACTTAGCAAATATTTTTCCAGTTATAAATCAAATCGAATTTGATCCACACGTCTGAATCCTCTATATATATATCAATTTTCAAGTCTGTTAACTAAAAATTGACAAAGTAGTTTAGCATAGACCGTTCCTAAGGCAGACGGACAAGGTCACTTTTATAATATATACAGATTATTTCAAAACGTGTTTCGGTCAAGTGTAGCCACTTGTTTATATAAATATATATAAGAGAGCCAGATCGTATATAACTAGATATAGAGCAGAGGTTTCCGAAGTTTTCGAACGGTGGAGGGGGGCACATTGTCCATTGTTTTTTTTTAGAGCTACGCATGCCAAAATAAAAATAAAATGACCGTCAGGTTTTACAGTTTTGTTTATTAGCATTGCTTTTTAATGAAACTGGTTCTCCAAAAAAAAAAAAAAAAAAACTCATTCGTTGAATAAATTTCTTTTAATAAATTTCTGAACAAAAAGACACACCATCACACTATTTTTTTTACACATTTCCATTTTTAAAATGTTTCTAAATATTTTTACGTTTTCCATAAGTATTACAATGATCGAATTAAAAACTTTGGCGAGCCGTATCTGAGCCGCGTGCCGTAGTTTGGAAACTCCTGATTTAGAGAAATAGATTGATAGATGAATAAAGGGAAATAATAGAGAGACAATTAACTTTAGATAAGTCAATACACATAGGATAATAGTATGCTTATGTAGCTTCGTACCGTAAGTTGTTTAGTTCTTTTGTTTTTTTTTAATAAAAATCATTTCAAACCAAATCGAGGCCGTGACTTACCAAAATTTTCTATACTTCAAAAACACAAACACTCTAACATGCAGACACAGATGTGTTTCATTCAACTTTTGTATAGGCGGAATTATATTTTCCCAATGTAATATTAATAAAGTATAAAGAAAACATACACAAGTCACAATCATGTGTATTTATTATCTTCAAAAGTTGTCGTCTTGCTACACACACACACGCACACACACACACACACACACACACATTTATATGGCATTTAAATAGTGCCTTCCCTGCAAATATATATATATATATATATATATGTATATATATACACATATATATATATATACACATACTTTTAATGCCATACAATTTTATATAAAATATATATATACATATATATATATATATATATATATATATATATATATATATATATATATATACACACGTACACATGCACATATTTATACAAATATATATACAGGGTGTCCACAAAGTCTGGCTACATTATTTATCTAGACTTTGTGGAAGCATCCTGTACATTATGTAGCCAGACTTTGTGGGCACCATATATATATATATATATATATATATATATATATATATATATATATGTATGTATATATATATAATCGATGCCTCGCGCGATTAATATGAAATCATATAACGTAATCTCTCCCAATTTAAATTCTGTGTACAACATTAAAATGATGTCTAATATATAGTGCATACACATCCTGAAAAATGGTTAAGTGCGATCACCGCGAGAGATTAAACGTAATGCTTGACCTATAACAGACGTGACATTGGTGTATTAAGACTAGTTGGCCTATCATAACTAAAGTTGTACTATTAAACATAGCACGTTGGAGGGGGGGGAATAAGGATAAAGAATTAAAAAATATTACTCCCATACAAATATGAAAATAAAGATTGCAAAAATGAATATGGTTAGTGTATTAATGAAAAATAATTTTTATTTAAAACTTATTTATACAGATGCAACATGATTATATATTTTGTTCATGGTATATGATGAGACGTTATGACTTATAAAAATATTTTTGATATTAAATGAATTGACTGATTGAAAGAAAATTATACCCAGGTGGAGGTGACTTTTTTGTGTATATCATAGCAGTGCTGAAGTGAAAATAAAAACACACATGCAGTGAATTATATATATATATATATATATATATATATATATATATATATATATATATATATATATATATATTCTTTCCAGGAGAAGAGATGTTGCGAGCCTGAATCCGCTTTATCATTATTTTCATGGCAAGTGGTCGTCTGAGCTCCAGTCTATAGTCCCCCTGTCTTGACTTTCACGAAAACACTTGCTGATACCACTATCAATAATTTCTCTCACTCCTTATCTGTGCCTAAACCTAAACGTAGATTCCATAAACAAAGCTTCTTTCTTAGAACTGCATACCTGTGGAACTCTGTTCCGCTTTCCTGCTTTCCAACTGGCTACAATATGGTCGTCTTCAAGTCCAACGTAAACAAATTCTTGATGTAATCCAATTTACAAACTTCCATTACTAACGATTACTACGACATCTTCCCCTTGATTATTGTACACCCTATCCTCGAGTGGCTACCGGGCCTTGGTTATTGACGACTCCTTTGCAGTATATATATATATATATATATATATATATATATATACTAGACCACCCGTGACCCGTTGAGTCGGTATGTTATATTAGCTATGGAATCAATGTATGAGCGTGACACTTGTGACGTAAAGAAAATAGTTTTTGTGACGTAGCATAAACATTTCTATGAAAGTATATTAAAAATGGAAAAAAGAATATACATAGCTTTCTATGAGTCGTTCTGCTTATAATTGTTTATTTTGGAAACAAAAACTTACAGCCATTGAATTATAAGTGGTTTGCCATACTTATAGGTAAATCTGCACGATTCAAATTTTGATATATCGTTTAATTTAAACGCGAAAAAACCAATTGGGACGCTGAAAACGTACACAGTAAAACAATACGTTGTAAAATGCTCTGATGGTTGTCAAAGGTTAAAGTAGATTTATTTGTAAGAAAATTGCGTTCAAATAACTTAAACGTAATACGGAAATGAACGATGTAAAAATTGCAGAAAGTATTAACAACTATTTAGATAATTTAAACGCGAAAAAAATAAAACAATTGAAAAACGTACACAGTAAAACAATACGTTGTCAACGGGTCAAAGTTGATTTATTTGTAAGAAAATTGCGACAGTATACTTGTAATACACAATAGTTGGAAAACACCCTTCCCATATTAAATAATAATTTCTAAATAATAATGTTAATATTTCAGTGCACAGGTCAAATTCTGCAAAAGTAGCGATTTGTGTTTATTTGTTTACGCTGTTATGGTTTTATGTTTATGTACGCATGCGCAACCGGAAGCCATAAACGGGATGTTAGGTTACAACACTCGTTACAAGGTCATTTGAGTTATATATATACTGTGGTAAACATGGACTGAGGTTCGATCCCTAGATACAGTTGAACTACGCTAATGACATCGAAACACGCGTGTACGTAGATTACTGTTTTAAAAATAATAAATAAATAAAAAATGTTATATACGTCCAAATTAAAAAAGGCGACTTTCTAAGTAAATATAAAAATGAGCTCCGAGGCGGAGCCGATATTAACCGTATGTATCGCTTGAAAAAACAACACGAAAATTGACGAATATAATGAGTTTTTGTTTCCAATGAAGAAAAAGCGGTAAAAAAGTAAGAATATATATAGCTCTTCTGAACTATTTAAAAGAATTGATGTGTTGTTAATGTTTATATTTTCATAGAAAATTTTATTTTAAATAAAAAATATATTGTGTACACATTAATGTATACTATTAATGATTGCATTAGAAATTATTATGAGGTTTACGCGATTACAATCGTTTAGAGTTTTTTTATATAGTTTATAAGTTGTTTTAATATGTCTGCATTCGAAGATTCATTATTAATTCTATATTAAATATAGAAGAGGATCTCCATTATTATATGGTGTGGTTCGACAGAGTGTTTGCCTATAATGGCATCATATCAATTCTTTTATAAAATGAAACGTCATATCTATGAAGTTAACAATCTTTGTATGAAAAATAGTCTCTTCGAACTAATAAATTCCTAGTAAATAAAAATTTGTTCTTCTGGTCTTGTCATGTTTGTATATATCATTACGTTGTTGACACTAATGACAAACTTATAGTGATATATAATCTATATATTTACCCTATAAAAACATAGTTAAGTCATAAAAATTAAGTGAATTTCTTTTAGCCATTTTTCAATAATAAAAACCAGGAGAGAAAGAAGAGTTCTAACAGTTACAATTATGTCAAGGTGACCTAATAACAGATGACGTATAAATAATAATTGCTTCTGCGAATCTGTTTCTTCTTTTAATTTTGCTTTTCTTTTGTTGTTTTATTTTATTTAAATAAAAATAGCCTAGCAGTGTTTCATATATGTGACTTTTCAATAACCAATATTGACCTCTACTTGTTTACTTTCGTATATATATATATATATATATATATATATATATATATATATATATATATATATATATTTAGATATTTATATATGCAATATATTTAGATATATTTATATATATATAATATATTTATATATTTATAATATATTTATATATATAATATATTTACATATTTATATATAATATATTTATATATATATTTATATATGTATGTATATGTAAATAATATATTTATATATGTATATGTAAATAATATATTTATATATTTATATATATATAATATATTTATATATTTATATATATATAATATATTTATATATATGTATATAATATATATATATATATATATATATATGTAGATAATATATTTATATATTTATACTACCAGAAGTACCCGTCGTTGACTGGGTTCAAAAACAGCCCACAGAAAATTGTCTGTGATTGATGAAAGTATGATAGGTTATGAAAAGGAGGGGGTTGTAAAGAGATAGATTTTGATACTCAAAACTTTTACCCTAAGCAAAATATGATGAAGGTAATGATAATTTTCGCGAATATATATATTTTTTATATCAACTTTGTTTTCATTTGTAGCCAAGAGTGACCAATAAAATCATATTTCCTTACAAAGGGAAAATGTTATATATATAATATAAATATTCAAGAAATGAATGTTAACATAATCAATGAAAGTTACTTTTATGGTAGAAAAGTTCATTGGTTTGTATTTTTAAGTAGTTTGTAAAAAAAAAAAAAAATTTAATTAACGTACCGGTTTAAAAAATCAAAATGACAGCGACTTTGAAATGGAGAGCTCCGTTTTCAATTTGAAAGAGGGGCACCTGAGCATTCTGTGTTACCAATTTAAGAGGGTTCCCGTCAACGTAAGGAATAATTATAAATATATTTTAATGTTTTCCATTATTTCGTGCTTGAGGAACATTCGATTATGGCATTTGTAGTTTATATAAAAATTCATTTAAGTAGATATCGCCTCAAATTTCATTTTAATTTCAGTTCGCTGAAATTATTTCAAGTAAAGAGCATTAAAAACTATTTCAAAACAAAAGAAAATGAACTAAACTTTTATTGACTATGGTAACATTTATTTCTTGTATATTTATTTTTTCGGGTAGTCGTTTGTTGGCTTTTCTGCTGAACAATCTTACTAAATAATATTGACGAAATATTGAAAAACAAAGAAACAAAAACAGTTTTGAAAAATAATGAAGCTTTACTTATTTAGTAAAATAATACGAAACAGCAAAATGCGATATTAAAAAATTAAACACGTAATTACTTTAGTTTTTAAAAGCAAAGAATTGATATAAATATGAATAAGAGAAAATGGCGCCCTTTTCAAACAGAACAGCTTCGTTTCAGTTTTACAGTATTGAACGGTGTAGTATTGCGCCGTCGATTCAGGGTTGTACTATTTTAATGTAAAGAACACGCAGAAAGGGTTGTAATCATCTGAATTTCTTCTAGTACACTGACAAAAAAAGCTTAAACAGATATATAAATAAAAATAAAAAGGTTATGTAAATGTTTTTAAAAAGACACGTAATCACGAGAGCAGGATTTTCTCCTTCTTTTGACACGATAACAAGTGTAACGTTCTCATTTCTATTATTTATCTATTTTCGAAAAAATGCCACGTGCAAATGGAGAAGGAAAAAACAGAGTTACTCAAAATTTGTGTCGAGAATTGTCTAAAGTTCCGACGTTTTTTTTTTGCTTTCACTTTAATAAGACCGTGAATTTACGAGTTTAATTTATTTGACACAATATGATTCAACTCAAAAAATAAATAAAAGCTAACGTGAATTAAGATTAAAGTTAAGGTGCTATTGTGGACACTCAAACCTTTTAAAAAAACCCTGTTAAACTTTGTGACATATTTACATTATATGGCGGTCAGGCGCGAACGAACACCCCATAATTTTATTACACCATATTTCTTCAAACTGAAACATAACTATCCAAGTATACTTACGCAAATAGATAGGAAAAGTCTTTGTTAAAGTTTGTGCCATATTTCCATGGAGTACAAGCACGAAGGCAGACCCCACAATTTTATCATACCATCCCTATTTAAGTTGAAACATATTTATCAAAGTATTCTTATGTACATCTATATCAAAAACACTTGTAAACGTTTTTTTAAATTGTTTATTTCCATACGTTGGGAGCCAGGCGCTAACGCAGACCCCACAATTTTTATGAACCACCATTCTGCAAGATTAAACATACCCATTCCTGATCCTCGATGCATCTTCTATCATTATATGTAATCAGTTTTTTTTTAAATAGTCAACCATATAACAGCCTATTCGTGACCAGACACACACACACACACACACACACACACACACACACACACGTTCAGCTTTATATTATAGATATATAATTCATAAATATATAGCTATACATATATATTTATATATATATATATATATTTATAAGTATATATTTATATGTATATATTTATATGTATATATATATATTTATATGTATATATTTATATGTATATATATATATTTATATGTATATATTTATATGTATATATTTATATTTATATGTATATATTTATATGTATATATATTTATATGTATATATATATATATTTATATTTATATATATATTTATATATTTGTATATATATATTTATATTTATATATATATTTATATATTTATATATATATATTCATATTTATATATATATATATTCATATTTATATATATATATATATATATGTATATATTAGTAAAGAAGATATATATACCACAAGCCGGTATTTGAATTAAATAACAATACAAATAGTCCATAACCATAATACAGAAAATATATATTTTTAGTTAAACCAGAAGACACATATTACATTTTGTGAATGTTTGATTGAAAACGAAGTAGAATATTGGTAGTAATTGTGACAAAACAGATCATATGGACGTCATAAGTATATACATATATATATATATATATATATATATATATATATATATATATATATATATATACAGGCTGACCCAAAATAAACGGAACCCAACTCTAATTAGGTCCCGGTTCTTAGTGTTTTGTCAAAATGAAATGCAACTTTGGTTATAACTAGTTTATTATATTCAAAACATCACATCGAAACACTAGGGTCTTTAGCGTTTTTTTCTCCGTTCTACAGCATATGTTCTAGATATACTTTCTATGTTTTTTTTTTTGGGGTCACCCTATATATATATATATATATATATATGTACGTTTTGTTTTTTATTACCGTTTTTTCTGTTCAGTTACATAAGTTACAGTTGCTGGACCATATTTACGATCCAGCAGCCTCGTCGGTTTTCTGTAAGGTCTGACAGGACTGCTGGATTCTTAATATGGTCCGGCAATCGGAACATATGTAACTGAACAGATAAAACGGTAATAATAAAAAATAAACGGATATTTGCTCTGCAATAGTATTGAGAACTCTCTTCAGGTTTTATAAATTACCATTTTTACCAAATGTATACAAGTTAGAAAAGCATTTCATCCAAGGCATGAAATTGTTAAACAAAATGTTTTTACTATAGGCTTTAAAAATAATGGTACACGATTCAATTTGAAATTTATTTACCTTCAAAGTGCACTTTTATGAATTTTACAAAGTAAGTTATAAAAATTTAATACCTTACTTTGTAAAATGTATAAAAGTGCACTTTGAAGATAAACCAATTTCAAATTGAATCTTGTAACTTTGTTTTTAAAGACTATCGTAAAAACATTTTTTTTAACAATTTTCATACCTTGGATGAAATGCTTTTCTAACTTGTATCCTATCTTTATAAGATTATATTTTATTTAAGTTATTAATTTGGATAAAAAAATGAATATGGTTTTGCATGTATTTGTAAAAACTCTCCAACTCTCTATTTCAGTTTATATTTCTCCTCACACCACAACTCATTTTTGCAACACCCCCTTTATATTATTACAGGTCTGAATATTCTTTCTGTTTCAGTTTGTATTTCTCCTCATACCACAACTCTTTTTTGCAACTCCCTCTTTGTCATACATGTCTGAATAATGAGAAAATCTGAATTTTTTTAACAAAAACTTTAAAATAACTTTTTTAGATTAAATTTTTTAAAACTTCTTTCAGAATAGAAAATCTTAAAGATTTAACAAGGGACATATTTCATATAGGTTTCATTAAAAATATTCAGTACATAACGAGAAAAATAGAGATGAAAATTTCCAAAGGACTGTATAACTGGTTACGCTCAATAGTAGCCCTCGCCAGCGAAAGTCTTTGTTATTCTCATTCTCTCTTCCGCGTGAGGACTAATTATATATATATATATATATATTATATATATAATGCATACATGTACATGTATAAATACATAGACATGTATTTATATACGTATGCATATATATATATGTACACTTCTATACACATATACATACACATCTGTACACATATACATACATATAATATATACATAATATATAGATACACATAAATATGTACATACATGTATATACATATACATACACGTATATATACATATATATACATACACGCACACAAACACACACACATATATACATACACACATATATACATACACACATATACACGCACAAAAATGCACACATATATATATATATATATATATATATATACATACTCACATATACACGCACAACAACACAAACACATACACACACACACACACATATATATATATATATAGAGAGAGAGAGAGAGAAAGAGGGAGAATGAGTGAGAGAGAGAGAAAGAGAGATAGAGGTAGAGATACATACCAGTATACAATACAACCATATTATACAGACATACATAATAGAGGAAGCTGCGTTTCTTAAAATTATTGTAAATTAGAAATAGAATAACGCAGAACGGATTAATTCGTCAAACAGATGACATTTGCAATACTTTTACGTATCCTTACGAAAACTGAAACCAAAAAAATAATACAACTTAACCTTATGTCTAAAATCCTTTTTCTAAATTAGACCTAAATCTGTTACATGTTTTGAATTCGAAAAAATGTCCAACTTCTAAGGAATAAACATATATTAGTGTGATTAGGAACCTAAATTCAGGGAATATTGCTTAATTCATGTAAAATTCCTATGTGTCAAATTTGATGCAAATCTGAAATATTTGAAGTTTTTAACGAGTTGTTGAACGCTGATAATGCAATTCTAACTACACGCATTTAAATGATTCAATGAAACTGATATTTGGAAAATTATAAATAGATCTTTTTACAGTTTCACAAAAAATCAGAAGTATTTTAACCCTCTTTTCACTCACATTGCATAAAAATAGTAAATTAAATATAGTTTACATTACATACAATTACGCCCAACTGCTGTGTTTCAGCATACATACTGATTGGTTATGGTTGACTAAGCAAAACATAGAAATATTAAACTAATGCGCATAATTATCCTCTTTCTAATTCATATATATATATATATATATATATATATTCATATATATATACATACATATATATATTTAGACATACATATACATATAGACATATGTATATATACATAAAAATATATATACGCATATATACATACACATATATATACACACATATACACATATACATACACATATATACTCACATATACACGTACATACACATATATACACACACATATATACATACACACATATATGCACACATACTTACATACATACTCACACACACATACACATACACACATATATGCATACACACACATATATATGAATACACATATATATAAATAAAATTATATAAACATTTTGAGGATTCTACGCGCAACGATCAACCTTTAACCGTTTAGATACACATATATACACACATATACACGTACATACACATACACACACATATATATATGTATAAATACACATATCTATAATATAAAGCTGAATGTCTGGTGTGTGTGAGTGTGTGTATGTGTGTGTGTGTGTGTGTATCTGGTCACAAATAGGCTCCTATATGGTTGACTATTAAAAAAAAAAAACTGATTACATATAACATATATATGCCTCTATCGAGACACAGGAATAGGTATGTTTGATCTAGCAGAACAGTGGTTCATAAAAATTGTGAGGTCTGCGTTCGCGCCTGGTCCACAAAGTATGGAAATAAAAATTTTAAAAATTAAAAAAAAAAAAAACGTTTACAAGTGTTTTTGATATAGATGTAAATAATAATACTTTTATAAGTATGTTTTAACTTAAATAGGGATGGTATAATAAAATTGTGGGGTCTGCGTTCGCGCCTGGCCTCCATAGAATGGAAATAGGCACAAACTTTAATAAATACTTTTCATATCTATCTGCGTAAGTATACTTTGATAATTATGTTTCAGTTTGAAGAAATATGATATAATAACATTATGGGGTGTTCGTTCACGCCTGACCTCCATAGAATGGAAATATGTCACAAAGTGTAACAAGGTTTTTAATATAGACCCACAGAATATTGTGATAAGTGTTTCAGTGTGAGCAGGCATGGTATAATAAATTATGGGGTTTATCTATTTTATTTTTACTTTCATCATATTTTGCTTTGGTTTTGATACCCCCAAATTCGAAGCAATCTCATTACAACCCATCCTTTTCATAACCTATCATACTTTCATAAATCAGAGTCCTTTTTCTGTAGGCTGTTTTTGAACCCAGTCAACGATATATATATAAAGGGCAGTTAAGCCTGAAATTATGATTTACAAAATGTATTGTTTATAAAACTCAGAATACGAGTGAATTATTTCCTTATCCCATGGAGTTTCAAAATTCGATATTTTCTTCAGAGGAAAAAGGTTACTTTTATATTTTATACATAGCATTGCTGGTTAGTGCAAAACCGAAAGTTTCAAAGTTGGAAAGAAAGTAATGTTCGAAAGATTATATAGAAGTACATGCAAAAAAGGATAGTCAAATTAATGTCCAGGTATGAAGATGCAAGATGGGATTAATCCATAAATAATGCTTTCTTTAAAATAAATTTAATGCTGAATAGGTACTTGTGCAGAATCTGAACCAAACATTATTTACCGCCTGTTCGGCTTTGCTCTGAACAAATATGACGTCATGCGTACGGGTTTGATTTTAATCTGTAGTTAAGACGCCGATTAATGCGTGGCAAAGGAGTAGACGATCTTTGGGGCGGAAAAAATCAACGGGACTAGCCGAGAGCTTCTCGACAGTTATCTTTTCAAGATTATGTGGAAACAGAAATTTGGTAATGATCCTTTTGTCTCCATCTTAAACCATATATCGGAAATCTACCCGATTGGTAGTTTCTTCCACATCCGCTGTCTTTTATCAACCCACTTTAACATCGTCTAATAGGACCGTAGAAAAGTTTACCTAATCGCAAGGAATGTCTTTATTTAATTAAACAAAAATAATAATAAAAAACGGTTGCTCGCAACCCCCCTCCCTCTGCAGGGGAAAAATATTCAGAAAAAGAAAAAAAAAATAATAACAAAAAAGTTTACTTTACATGAGTTAGAAAAATAAAAACACACTGCCAAATAACATAAACGCATTAAACAGTGCCTTATTTTTAACCTTTGTTAAAAATATAAATATAAAAAACACGCAAAAATAGTTTTCTTGTTAATTTTGTTCAATTTTGTTTGACAAAATAAAAAAAAATGGTTGAAAACAGAAAAATACAACTTATCGATTTTTTTCGGCCTACTAATCCTCTGGCCTGCTTGGGTAGGATTGAAACCGCGATCTTCAGACAATGCTTACCTGGAACCGTAGAGATTCAACGATTCAAAGATGACAAAATTCGGGGCCCGTGGCGCAGTGGATAGAGGTGTCGATTCGCCACGGTTCGATTTAGGTATTGTCTGAAGATAGTGGTTTCCATCCTATCCAACGGCGGCCAAAGGATTAGTTGGCCAAAACGTGGTTAGAAGACAACAACTATGGAAGGCAGTAATTACTGGGAATATATTTAAGAGACAGCATTCCTATCCCGTCGCGGTTGGCCACCTGACGAAGGCCAGAAGAATAGTTGGCCGAAACGTCGTAAAATAATAACTATGAAGATGAGGATAACAGTCCGCAAATAAATGAATAAATAAATAAATAACCTTCTTATGTACGAAACACGCTCTCCAACCTTAGCGGACCCGAAGAGACAGTCAAATGATTTATTTTTTTATTACTATAAATAATTCAGATCTAATGAACGAAATGGAATGCATCAAAACTAAACTATGTATATCTTCAGTTAAACTGTCATGTACTTCAGACCTATTGGTTCATTATATCTCAAATCCGTGTTAATGCGAGTTAATATAATTCTTTGTATATTAACTCGCCATATAAAAATCAGATTGATTTCTCAAAAAAAACAAAAAACAAAAAAAACACGGCGAAGACAATTACAAAACCGAATCGAATCGAGACATAAGCACCAACTGTCAGCTCAAGAGTCGGGGTTCGATCCCAGCTTGAGACATCTACTTCTGTAGCCACACTAAAGAGCTGTGTCACAGCGAAACATTCTAGCGTTCGTAGGTTGTGTAGCTATGAGCAAAGTGTAGAAGCTGTTGTGATACTACACTTTACCTGTTCTGTCTTCGGTCAGTAAGAGAGAAATCTTTCGAAACTGAGGCAAGTTTAGTTTTGTCCCAATTCAGAGACTATCTTTTGAGAGGGTTTGATATTTTCTCCACATTAAAGTTCGCCTGTATTTCTAACTTTATCCTCGTGGAGGGGCAAGTAAATACCGACATAAAAATGATATCACAACTAAATAAACGGTAATAAAATACATGCATTCAAAATACATTTCAAACTTTGATTCATACAAACAAATTTTCGTTTGTTATTGATATTGACGTAACACGTTATTGACACTATAATAACGTCGTACTTTGTTGGAGCATATTTGAAAATAAAATAAATAACAAACAAATGACGTTTGTTCTATCCGTGTAGTTGGTAATATATACAAAGAAAATTTTCAAGTACGACAAACATGATCAAAATCAGCAAAGGGAATAACTCATGCTTATAACTGAAGAATATGAGAATTGACTTCCTGGCAATTAAACATTATTTCTTCTTTCCTGTCTGAAGTTTTAACGATGTGCCAAGAAATAAAAATTAACAACTAAAATAAATTCAATGTACCCCTGATAACACCGCAAAGCTATATATATATATATATATATATATATATATATACTCCGCGGATTAATGATTTCCTAGCACACCAGCTTTAGAGTATTCTGCCGAATAATAAAAACTATTTGTAAATTTCTACTTTACAGCTCTGTCCTATATATATATATATATATATATATATATATATATATATATATATATATATATATATATATATATAGAGAGAGAGAGAGAGAGAGAGACAGACAGACTAGTTTATTTGGCATAATATTGCGTCGTAATTTGGCTTATAAATATATTTCATACATATTATATTTTCAAATTTATACGAAAACACAACTTTGGCATTATATATATATATATATATATATATATATATATATATATATATATATATATATGTGTTAATAATTTTAATGTCATATCCCGGGGTTCTAATATATATATATATATATACATTAGAACCCCGGGATATGACATTAAAATTATTAACAAAACGCAGTACGGTATATAATACACATGTATATAATCAAATAACATTAAAAATAACACCGTAAGGCGGGGTAAATACAGTAACCAGGGGCCGTAAAAACATCGTAATTCACATCATAATCTAAAAAAACCTTTGGACCACCGTATACCGGTGTTATATATATATATATGTATATATATATATATATATATATATATATATATATATATATATATATATATATATATATAACTCCTTTATTTACTCACATAAAATTAATATACGAAAGTATAGATTTATGCGTAAACTTTAAGTATTTACTTCAAAGGTGCTCAATACGTAGGTAGAGCTAGTTAGTAAGTTATAAAATGTATATGGCGATTAAGCTACACTGAATATTCCGCGTTTCATCCACTCTAGGACTCTTCAGGCTTATGCGCATAAGCCTGAAGAATCCTAGAGTGGATGAAACGCGGAATATTCAGTGTAGCTTAATCGCCATGTACATTTTATAACTTGCTATATATATATATATTACGACTTTTACCGACGCATATCAGACACTCGGTATCTTAAACGGCTCCTTCATGAATTCACCTACACATTTCTCTCTCTCTCTCTCTGTATCTCTCTTTCTCTCTCTCTCTCTCGATATCCCTATCTCTGCTATTATACCTATTATATAAAAGGAACTGTGTGTGAGTGTGTGTATGTTCCCTCTGGACTCGAAAACGGCTTGCCCGATTTTTATGAAATTCTACACGAAGGTACTTCACGTGCCTGGCAGTGTACTTAAATAGGTTTCATACTGGAATGTCTTCGATAAGTGGAATGTCTTCGATAAGTATCAATAATCGAAATAGTTTGATGAAAGAAGGAACAAAGTTAATATCTTGTACAGCCTAAGATCACACATGCATTTGAAAAGTTTTATTACCACACAAACTGGAAGACCCGACATATAAAATGAATAGTAGGTTCTTTGATATGACAGGGGCGTGTTCAGAATGAATGTTTCTCTTTAGAGCACAATTGAACCATGCTACTTGACTTTCACATTTACAACTTTAATTCAAGACGTTATATATATATATATTAAAAAAAAAATTGATAAAATCAACAGTAGCTTCTTTACAGTGCAATGTAGACTACAAAGTCTTGTGCACGAAATCACTGCATGTGGAGTTTTCTTCGCGGTGCACTACGATGAGTCCTCAAGTAAAACAATTAATCAATCGAGTTGATTGAAAGATTGTCGATTTCACCGATTTCGATGTGAAATATTCGGTGAACATGATTCAATCCCGGACAATGTCGAATCTCCCTGCTAATATATATATATATATATATATATATATATATATATATATATATGATTATGAATGTATGTAGCACACAAAGCGAGTAATTGGGACTCTAGCTATGGTCTTACTTTTACCAACTCATACAAGATGCCTTCAATAAGTTTCCAGACTATTTTTGGACAGGCCGTTAAAATTGTAAACTCTTGATAAGTCAGTATATTATTGCTATTCATCTTATGAGATGACTGGCCGATTGTTATGATTTCAGGCTCAGCCTGAGTGTCACAGCTGGTGAATGTTAAAAAATGCAATCAAGACGTGAGGACACTTTAGAAAGTCGATAGGCAATAATAAAATTCTGTTTAAAACGTGAAAAAAATGCCACAGAAACGTGTGAACTGCTTCGGACTGCTTTTAGCCCATATTACATCAGTTTTTGAGTGGCATAAGAGTTTCAAGGAAGGCAGAGAGTCTGTAAGGGCTGATGATTCGTGTGTGAAAAGTAAGGAAGTTAGAACACCAAAGTTGATTGGCCCAATAAAGAATTTCCTGGATAATAACCGTCGTGTGTCTTTAGAGGCAATTTGTGCACAGTTTGATGAACTCTACACACGATTATTCGTGAGGAAGAGTTGCGCAAAGTTTGTCCCAAGGACGTAGTAAACAACTATATCCTTGTCACAGACCATTTGACCAAGATGGGCATCAAGACAGGCTCTCGCCCTCTCTATTGTCCAGACCTTGCTCCCCGTGACTTTTGGTTAGTCCCTAAGCTCAAAATAAACTTTAGAGGCTGTCGTTATGAGACAATTTAGGAGATGAAAGAGGCTATGACGAGGATGATTGACACGCTCACACAAGAGGACTTCTATGGAGCCTTCCCGGAGTTGTTGGAACGTACAACAAGTGCATTGCAGCCGGAGGAGATTATTTCAAAAGGGACTAGAGTTTCATATTTGTACTATCAATAAAAGTGCCCAGACGAAAAAAAGTCTGAAAGCTTACTGAAGGCCCCTCGTAGCAGACAAATCTATTTTTACCTCAAAGCGGCCTGTTGCAAGTCAAGAGTGAAATTCATAAAGAGGCCGTTCAAGATACCTTGTGTCTGATATGCGTTGGTAAAAGTCGTCTTAGTTAGTGCACACACACACACATATATTAAAATTAAAAATGAAATTCACACTCTTGAAGCGTTTATATATGTATTTAAATTGGGGACATGAATTTTTGCTTATTGGTTGACAATTTTTCCATATACGTAATATGTGTAATATTATCCAAAGCAGTATCTGTATATGTGTACATACATGTGTACATACATTATATATATATATATATATATATATATATATATATATATATATATATATATATATATGAAAGTGAAAGTGTCTGTCTGTGTGCGTGAGCATTTCCCTACGCAATAACTCTGTCAATTTTTAGTCCACAGACTCGAAATTTGATATACAGGGTACTGAGATTTGAAAAAATCGATGTGATCGGTTTTTATCCAGAAATTTGGCGATTAAGAGGTCAAAGTTCAACGATTTGACTTTTGAGAACTCTACGAAACTCCCCCGACAATTTTGGGTTTACACACTTGAAATTTTAGATATAGGTTCCTTGGACATGGATCTAACTTAATAACTAGATTTAAGCCCACAGCAATAAATTTTAAGGGGTCATAATAGGGGTCAAAGTTTTTAAAAAATTGACCGTTTTTTTTTTTTGCTCAGTATACACCTCCCATGCTAGTATATATATATATATATATATATATATATATATATATATATATATATATATATATATATATATATCCCATTATCTCTGGGTAGCTCTTAAACTTGATAAGGTGGGATGAAAAAGGTAACAACAAATATATACGTATGCTATATTTATAGATGGATTTTTCCTCCTGATTTTTTTTTCTGGTCCTCTATTTTGCTTCACCCGATTACACGTTGAAAAATATTGAAACTCTTTATTTGTCCTTGCTCGTTTCCCATACGTCTTCCATCATTCTTTCCGTTTCTAATCCCCCTCCTCCCTCTATTTTTCACACCTGTGGCTCTTTTCAACAAGTGGGGAATCTTAGGCACAAGGTAGCTCCTAAATGCGAGCAATATCCAGCTCTCCAAAACAGAGGTAGTGTGGGTTTAAACAACGACCAAAATTGCCTCAGTTTAGAAGCATTTCTCCCTAAATGGGCAAAGACAAAAAAAAATAAAGTGTAGTATCGGAGCAGATTCTACGCTTTGCTGTCAATTTAAATCTATCGAGCATACCTGTTATATCTTGTACTTTTAAAGCAAACATCATCTTAAAATATTTCCGGCAAAATCTTTATAAAGACAAACTATTAAAATCATGCAATAATTGTCAAGTTGGAGCACTTTAACACTCTTTTTTCTTAAAATGTAATTATGTGTCTCTTCCCTGAGCTTAATCATATATATATATATATATATATATATATATATATATATATATATATATATATATATATATATATATATATAGTGTGTGTGTGAGATGAAATGAGAAAATTCCAATATTTTTCCGAATTGATACAATTACCGACTCTGTTCTAATTTCTCGATTCCGATACAATTTCCGATTCGATTCTTTTTTAATTTCTAAATATATAGCTTTTTAAAAATTTATTTTTATTTATTTTTATTTTTTTGGCGGGAGGTCAGCTTACTGCAAAAATTCAGGCATGTCCATATATTTTTGTAAACGTAAAAATACAATTGCGATAGTTGATTTATAGATTTTAATTTTATTCGTGGTTTAAAAGCAATAAATATTTATCGTTTCATCATTAATGCAAAAATAAAAAAAAATTTTTTTTTGAAAAATGGGAAGACTAAGTTTTAAACCAAAACAAATAAAAACAATACAATAGAATCGAAATATCGGTACAAATTTTTCTCATTCCAATACTGATTCCGATACCCTAGATAGGTTTCGACTTCTTTGATTCCCAATTCCGATTAATCGTCTCAACACACACACACACACACACACACACACACACACACACACACACACACACACAGTGTTGTACCTGACACTTAGGTGCACTTATTTACTGTCATAAATTTGGTATATTCCCGAGCCAATAGTGAATTAGTTCTTAGCAGAACTGATCTATATGTGGCTGATTTGTTTACATTAACAATACGAGGTTTCGGTCTTTGTGACCTCTTCAGAACGAAGTCATTATGTAACGCATTTTTTAAATAATGAATAGGCTATGAGGAGATCGCAAAATACCGAGACTCTAGTCGAACAACGTGCACCCACCCACCCATTATATATATATATATATATATATATATATATATATATATATACTAGGAAGTCGTCCGGCGTTGCCCGGTCATAAGTTACGCTTAAATATGATATTTTAATTCATGCAGATTTCTATTTATTATTAAAGAACCAATTCTCTATTGATTATTATATTGTGCCCAATACATAATAGTCTCTCCACGGCGTCAACCGGTGGTACGATACGCTTAAATACATTTTAATTAATACAATTTTGTATTCTTTATTATAGAATCAATACTCCGTTGATTATTATATTGTACCCAATATATATTAGTGATTTCCAAAGATAAATAAAAAAAAATATGACTTGAGCGCCATCAGCTAGAATCGAAACCGAACATTATAGCGTCCTAGCCGTAGCTGTTAAGTTTGAAAAGTTTGCCAGAAATGATGTCGCGACGTTAAAATATGAGACGATGACAAGCACATTTAGACTTTTATTATTATTATTATTATTATTATTATTATTATTATTATTATTATTATTATTATAATAATAATAATAATAATAATATATATATATATATATATATATATATATATATATATATATATATGGGTTATTTAATTTATATCGGCATGCTCAAGTCTTTAATAACTCCTTACAGGTAATTTATTACGCACAAACACACATACATACAGGTGTATATATATATATATATATATATATATATATATATATATATATATATATATATATATGTGTGTGTGTGTGTGTGTGTGTATGGCACTAAAATTAGAATTTCCGATGTTTATTTCAATAACGTTCCATACAGATCAGAACCTTATATTATTAATAATAATAATTGTTTTGAGTGACTGCCGATCTCAAATATTATCGATAATGCGATAATATCGATGTGTGTTGTATTACAAGCCAGGAAGATGTATGTATAGGTAGATATTAAAAAATATATTATTTATATATTTTTATTTACTAACCTCCGGCAATGGTTGTTTGCTGATGCTGAAGACGATCTTCCAAGGCGTCCACCACCGCCGCCATCCTCATCCTCCTCCTCGTCGTCGTCTTCGTCATTATTATCATAATGCTCCACATCGCCCTCATCAGCATCATCCTCGTGCTGGTGGTACGGGTGGTGATGCTGCTGCTGATGGTGATGATGTCGGACCTCCTGGTGCGTAATTTGGTGTTGATTATGGCGGCTCGGGTAGAACTGACATAGATCGCGGCCGGAGTTCGTTAATCCAAGGAATCCGTCTTGTTGTCGGTGATGATGGTGTTGGTGTTCATGTTGGTATCGGTGTTGTCGGTCGAGCTGGTTTCCCCCGGTGCGAACAACATCGTCGTTGTCGGCGGCGGCGCAGCAACCGGCGTCGTGGGCACGTCCGTCAACGTTTGTGGAGGAGGGGGAGGCAGCGGCGGCTGTGGTGGCGACGACGACGGCGGAGGCGCCGGCAGCGTTAGCGTAGCTCGCGTTGGGGACGGTGCGGGCTACGTCGTCGACGACGACGTTGGTTAATCCACGCCCTCCCCGACTGAGCCCCGCCACATCCAGCGCGACGTCATCGTCCGTAGCGTCGTCCCCGTCGACATCCACCGCGACAAATCCCGAATTGTTCAGCGCCGTAATTGTGTCCACTGTGAAAGCTCGAGTCTCAGGTACGATCGCGAAGACTGAGCAGCAGTTCGAGCACTGGCAGCAGCAACAGGAAGCGATGTAACACTGCAATAGAAGTGTAGAAGCCGTTATAGCAGCGCTAAAAAGTTCTTCCTTTTTCCCAGCATTGTCAATAATTTTGTTTTCGGCAGCCAAGAGTAGAAGTAGTCTCGCTATTATTTTAAAATATAACTAGTAGATGCTGTACAGACAGTGTGGATGTATCTACCGTGGTTTGTGGGCCTCCCGCGTGAACAATAGCCACGTATGTTGATAGGGGCCTTATGGTGGGACTATAGAGCATACGCTTGTGGGACATCATGCAATGGGATTTATTCTTTTTGTTTTACGGAATAGCAACCCTTTTTTTAGATAACGTAGGTTTAAACATCTTATTAGTCGTTTCTTTTTTTTTTTTACTGGGTATTGAATGTCATCGTTAGAGTAAAGATCATGGCTTGTTCATTTTACGGCAAACTAAACTAGATTACATTATTTAATGCCGAACACAATGTTTTACGGCGTATCAACCATTTCTTTTTACGAAACAATAAAAGTGTCTTGTTTGTTTTACAGCATAGCGATTTTTTTCTCTCGTTATTTAGTCCCCACTAAAAATACTGTGCGTCAATACCTTTTTCAACAGATTTCGCACATACAATAGATGTTATAGGATTCGAACACGGAATAACGGATGAAAATTAGCGTAGAATTATCTACCATGGATTTTTGCTTTATGTGTGAGCAATAGCTACGCTTGTGTTAGGAGCGTAAAGTGCACGAATGTCGCATCGTGCAATAATGTTTGCTCCATCTGTTGTGCGACAAATCAGCCCTTTTTAGGTATTGGAATTTTGAGCTTATTAGTCTTTCGTTTTGAACGCATAGATGATGAGTATATTAAGTCTACCAAGCAGAATATCCAAATCTGCTCTGATGATGTGTACAACCTCTTTTTTTACGCCATATCAACTGTGTTTATATTAATTACAAACAACAATTAAAATCACACTCCTTCACGGTTTAAGTCCCTAAATGCCAGGAAGCTTTCTCGTCTAATAACTACTTCCCTTGAACAGTTTGAATTTGGAATTCCCTGTCTGCTACTTGCTTCCCTAACTGTACTGATAGCAGAAGTTCCAATGTAATGTAAACCAACATCTTGCAAATTATTCTTAGGCATGGTCCCAAGTAGTAGCCCCTTACGTCCAAATGGCGATATGCCTTGTTTGGGATAAAGGGAGTTTAAAAATAAATAAACAAAAAAAAAAGAGCATTTTTTTTTGTAAAATATTTCTTTACTTTTGTTCATCGATAACAAGTCATATTTTCACTGTAGCTTAAGCTGATTTTTTTAGGTAAGGCAACCAGGGTAAGAGCTATGTAGCACGATATTTGTTTACTTTACATTTAACTTTCTATATATTTCGTCTATTTTATCAAGCCTTTTAGTTTTGTTAATACCAAAATATCATGAAAGGCTTATCTTGGGAGTTTTTTTTTTGGCATACCACACGCATTCATTTAATACGAAAACACAATAAAAAGTCCTTGTCCTGAATTCCCTCTATATTAAAAAACGAAAATAAAAGAAAAATCAGTACACTGTGCATACCCGTGACGAAACGAAAATATCATATTCCAAAAGTCACAAAAATTGATCAAGTAGTTTTATTTTTAAATTTTATAAGAATCCAAGAAATAACTGTCTTGCACGCCATTTTGAAAAATACAAAAAAAACAAAAAACATCTAAAAGCAACAAGGTAGGTAGCCCAGTAATACTTCATACTTATTCGATTTCTATTGTAAAGCTTACGAATTCCCATTAATCGCTGAAAGATGATTTTCTTTATAAAAATAAAGCTAGTTGATCAATTTACATAATTTTTGGAATATGATATTTTCGTTTCGTGTCGGGTATGTACATCATCCAGATTTTTCTTTCTTTTTTTTTAATACAGGTGGAATTCTGGACAAGAGCACAATTAAAGTATTGTTTTGCTTTTATGTGTCGTAATCTTTTATTGACTTTTTGCCAAAATATAATAGAATACTTGCTTGTGTTATTTTACGGCATATCACCCCTTATGTCGAAAAACACTTAAAAGCATGTCTTGCCAATTTTACGGTATATCAGCCATTTAATATTGTAGCACAGTATATGTATAGTAAATTATACATTGCATATGATTAATTAAACACAAGTAGCTATTTTGCTTATATGTAGATTTGAATTCTTCTAAGAAAGTTATATTCTTTTTTTACCTATAAGGTAGAAGTGTAAAACGGTGTAGTTTTAGACTCCATAACTACTATAATTCGTTGCACTTGTCCCCCCCCCCTCGACGTACATATCTCCGACAAACCCGTTTAGCAGCAAAATCTCATCTCTTCACTGGTGAGGTCCCCAAATGCCAGAAGGCTTTCTACTCTAATGGGTTCTTCCCCCCCCCCTTGTTACCTGCTTCACTGACTATACAGAAGTTTAAATGTAATGTAAACCAACATCTTTTAAATATTTCCTAGGCATGGTCTCAAACTGTAGCCCCTTACATCCAAGTGGCGATGTGCCTTGTTGAGGATGAACGGGAGTAAAAATAAAATAAAATAACAGTTTTGGTATTATTTCGTTTTTTTTTGTGTGTGTGTTTTGGTGTTATTTTATTTAATTTTTTTTTTGTTTTTTGTGTGTGTTTTGGTATTATTTCGTTTTTATTTTTTTTTTGGGGGGGTGGAGAGGTGCATATAGTGGGAGTATAGAGTATTGTGTCCCGATACTCCTTAGTTGAGTAGAAAGTGGACGTTGGATCTACTTTCGTCAATCTCATAACACTAGCTTCTCTTCTTTTGCCCCAAGTCCTCACATTCCATGAGTGATGTTTCCGACAAAGAGGGAAAGAACTGTTATTTAATGGGTTGGAATTTCTCCGTCTAACACCTATCACCGGTTAGTTTTTAATTTTTAAGTAATATTTTTCTTCTTTGTTGAACTTCTTACGTCAGATGGCTTCATGCCTTGTCTGGAGTGATTGCCATAAAAAAATATCGCGCAACAGGTTTTTTTTTCTTGCTCGTCTTATTATCAGTGTATATTTGGGATGAGTAATTTTCATTTTTATTTTCAATTCTTGGCATTATTTCCGCCTTTACGGTTTTCTGTTTTCACAGTGCTTCGACCTTTTGGACTTGCAGCTTTCTTCATTTGTCTTGTGTCAAACCCTCTCTAGGATTTTGAATTCAACCCTTTATTAGAGAAAGTAATTGTCTGTATTTTTGAGATGAGGTGTTTTCATTGATTGAGATTGTCGGACTGATTTCTTCATCTTGGTTGTTATAGTCACAACGTTTCGGCCGTTTTGCCCTCCGGCCTTCATCAGGTGTTTTGTGTCGAACCTAGGAACCGTTTGTTAGGAGTCTCGAACCCAACCCTTTATTATTATTACGGGGGTACCGTGTTCGGACTTCAGCTAGGCTCTGGGACATATGGCCGAGTGGTCCTAGACGTTGTATCAAAGTTTACAGTTACTCAAAGGTGCTGAGTTCAATCCTGAACGAAGGCAGTAAAAAAGTAACATTCAAAACAGAATCAGCAACTATGTCCCAAAGCATAGCTGGAGTCCGAACACAGTACCTTTATTAGAGACTTGAGACTAAAGAATTTGGATTCCATTTCGCAGGTATTGCGACATTTCATTTATCATACTGTCTTACTAACTTTGCTTAAGATTGAACTCAGAACCTAATCAAATTTGTATGCTTTAACCAATGTCTTAGTCGTTTTGGTCAACTAGGAAAAATTAGCTGAAAAAAAAAAAAAAAAATGAGAGAAAGAAATGGGTCTACCACCGAAGCTCTAAAAGAATCTAAAATAAACACGGTAGATAGCTCAGTAATACTTCATAATTACTTGATTTATATTGTAAAGCTTACGAATTCCCATTAATCGCTGAAAGATGATTTTCTTTATAAAAATAAAACTAGTTGTTCAATTTACATGAATTTTGGAATATGATATTTAAAATTTTCATGAAGACTCCCGAGTTGGACAAGAACCACCTGAAGAAAGCTGAAGAGAAAAAAAGCAAAGCAAATGTTGTGATTCAAGTAACAACAAATAAAAAGACGAAAATCATCTGAAAATTATGACTAAAAATTTTTTTTGTTTATTTAATTTAGACGGGGGTGTCTTATCAGCCTAATGGATATAATCACTGACTCTAAAATTGCCCATGTTAAGCTTAAATACTATCAGATCTAGGGTGGTAATTTAACCTTTAATACGGTTCAACCGTGTATGAAAACTAAAGTTTCATCTAGCTCTATAAAAACTTGTGCACAATTAAATGTATACCATTAATCGTTATAAAATACATTGTACGTCGGCATTAGATAACACACAAAGGGTTGATATGCTGTACAACAGAATAAAAGAGTAACTTATGAGATCGGTTATACATTACTGGAGTTCATTAGTGGTCGGAGAAATACCCTCATCGTAGGGCACCTGTTTTGCATACAAAACTGTCAACATCCAAATCTCAGTATCTTGAAAAATAATGAATTGTATTGTACCATACAGCATTCAGAGTCAAAATGTATATTTTTGTAAATAGTGATAAAAAATAACAGTTGATTTCCGGATGAGTAATTATCACGCAATATAGGATAATTCAATTTGCTGTAAGTTTTATAGAAAATCAACCCTATCCGGGCAATTTAATATCAGGACACAACAACTAATGTACACAGTTCATTAATTGAGCACGATTTTCTTTCTTTTTTTTTGTTACCGAAAGCTGGGGAGAAAGTAAGGGTTCATATCTTGTTAACAATATTACAGCGTGTGTGACAACAATGGATGTGGTTTGATTTGAACTCAGAATTATCGATTACATATTCTGCAATGACATCCACCACACAAATCAGGCATTACTTCAACATTATATAATCAAAAATATATCGTCGCACACTGTTCTATACTGCAACTATATGCTCCTCTCCTATAAGCTAAGAACGAATTACCATCAAAACACAGTCATTCATCGCGTAGTCTCAAAACTACGGCATTTATACTTCTACAGCATCTACTTGTTTTCAAAATAACAGCTCGACTATAACTCGTTATTCCCAGTTCCAATCGTACAATATTTATCAGGTGTAATATGTCCTCGGCATGACTTTAAAACACATCCAATAGTGAGGTCCCATTTAACGGCCGTGGCGAATGTGCAGTTGCCCCTTAGTTATCACTAGCCTGAGTGCCCGGCGATGCCCGGGTGTTTGGAGATGTGTTGAGAAAAAAAGTGGTAGTAGGCAGGTAGGTTCGGGCCCGTACCGTGAAGGAAGAAAAGAACGTGAAAAAAACAAACAAACAAACAAACAAAACAAAAACAAAAAGAAACAAACAAACAAAAGAAACGTGACGTGTTTGCCGTTGCGTCCATCGCCAAACCGGAAGTGCCGAAGGTTAAAATTAAGGCTAGTCAATCGAAAAGAGGAGATGACTTTCAAAAGTATCGGCGAAAAAAGCGACCCCTCCCTGTAGAAAAGTGTCCAGTTGAGGGTGAAGGAATTAATGTTTTTAGCTAAATTTTTGCTATTTGTCGTCCGAAGGGTCGTCCTTCAAAACGATACCGATCTCATGAAAATCCTTCGAAAGTTTTAGGCAGACATACAAACATACATACAGACAGACAAACAGACAGACAGGTAAGATTTATATTATAGAAGATTACTCTCAGGTCCACTTTGGCTCGGAGGGGTAATACTTGTTAGGGAATCTGGTGCTATGAAATCAGGCTGTCTGAAGATACTATATTCCTGACCTAAAACACACCAAACCGATGTTACTATTTTAACTGACGTTACTGTTTTAACTGATGTTACTGTTTTAACTGATGTTATTGTTTTAACTGATGCTACTGTTTTAACTGATGTTACTGTTTTAACTGATGTTACTGTTTTAACTGATGTTACTGTTTTAACTGACGTTACTGTTTTAACTGATGTTACTGTTTTAACTGATGTTATTGTTTTAACTGATGTTACTGTTTTAACTGATGTTATTGTTTTAACTGATGTTACTGTTTTAACTGATGTTACTGTTTTAACTGATGCTATTGTTTTAACTGATGTTATTGTTTTAACTGATGTTATTGTTTTAACTGATGTTACTGTTTTAACTGATGTTACTGTTTTAACTGATGCTATTGTTTTAACTGATGTTACTGTTTTAACTGATGTTATTGTTTTAACTGATGTTACTGTTTTAACTGATGTTATTGTTTTAACTGATGTTATTGTTTTAACTGATGTTATTGTTTTAACTGATGTTACTGTTTTAACTGATGTTATTGTTTTAACTGATGTTATTGTTTTAACTGATGCTATTGTTTTAACTGATGTTACTGTTTTAACTGATGTTATTGTTTTAACTGATGTTATTGTTTTAACTGATGTTACTGTTTTAACTGATGCTATTGTTTTAACTGATGTTACTGTTTTAACTGATGTTACTGTTTTAACTGATGTTACTGTTTTAACTGATGTTATTGTTTTAACTGATGCTACTGTTTTAACTGATGTTATTGTTTTAACTGATGTTACTGTTTTAACTGATGTTACTGTTTTAACTGATGTTACTGTTTTAACTGATGTTATTGTTTTAACTGATGTTACTGTTTTAACTGATGCTACTGTTTTAACTGATGTTATTGTTTTAACTGATGTTACTGTTTTAACTGATGTTACTGTTTTAACTGATGTTATTGTTTTAACTGATGTTATTGTTTTAACTGATGTTATTGTTTTAACTGATGTTATTGTTTTAACTGATGTTATTGTTTTAACTGATGTTACTGTTTTAACTGATGTTACTGTTTTAACTGATGTTATTGTTTTAACTGATGTTACTGTTTTAACTGATGTTATTGTTTTAACTGATGTTACTGTTTTGACTGATGCTATTGTTTTAACTGATGTTACTGTTTTAACTGATGTTATTGTTTTAACTGATGTTATTGTTTTAACTGATGTTACTGTTTTAACTGATGTTATTGTTTTAACTGATGTTACTGTTTTAACTGATGTTATTGTTTTAACTGATGTTATTGTTTTAACTGATGCTATTGTTTTTTTTCTCCTCTTCAAAACTCAATCACGTTCAGCAAAGTAAAAAACAAAACAAACAAACAGCAGTTTTCTGAAACAAAACAACCAAACCAAACACGATGAATAAATATTTTAAGATATAAAGAACTTGAAGCATAAAACCTTTTATTTTAAATTACTGTATTTGGCATTAAGTAACACGAAAAGAGTTGATATGCCGTAAAACAAAACAACATAATCAAATCATCATGTGTAATAATTTTGTTGAGAAAATTGACCCCATAAGCACCCTCCTCAGCTATGAGCCAAATAAGAACATAGATAATTTAGATTATTGAAACTGGCCTATTTTTATATTGACTACGTTTCGACCGATATAACTTTCAACTTCTTCATATTCATTTTTCTTTAACTTGGGAATATTTATGTCGAACTGACGAAGCTACAGAATTTCTAACGGCTAAACGCGTTCGTTGATGATCGGTTCTAACTGATTGAAGGATCAATCTTACTACAGGCAATAATAAATAAGAACAAGAAAAAAATAATTAATATTGTTACCTAATCATAGCGGATGGAATAAGAACAATATACCCCAGTGGATATAATAAACGGACCAGTTTGAAATTCTATCCAGATTCCCAAGTTCGAGATAAAGATTTCCTCTTCGAAACAAAAGACCCAACGCTCGAGAAGTACACCTGAAACATATAGGACTTTACATCGCCCGAAATATTGTGACTATACTCCCCCAGTGTTATCATTGTGTGAGAGTGATCTTCTTGCTGCTTCGGTTGTGGTGAGACTTGGATAGAAATACCAATAAGGGATTCCTTTTCAACAATCAGTTCACCTGTCAAACTGATGTATTCGTCCTGGGAAGTACCTAGGTGGTTCATCCTATCAGACATTACACCTAATATTTTCGAGGGAAGTAATTCATTGCTTACTGCCTGAAGTGCCTTGACCGGATAATGCCGACGGGTCTGTCCAGGCAATTTTTGCTTGGTCAGACTGTCCTCCTTAGGGGCTTTACTGACTTTACTCTCCCCACTTTCTGACCTTGTGTCACATCTTCCTGCGGTAAAAAGGAAGTAAATAATTACCAAACAAAACGAGAGCAGTAGTCCGAATAATCCGAATAATATAAATTATCAATGTACACGTTAAAAACAAACAAACAAAAGAATCGAAAAATAATAACTTAATGGAATACGTTGAATCTTTTTTTCCATACGTATTAGGTTTCAACAAGAAATACCTCCTCCCCTCCAAAATCAGGTTGATATGCCGTAAGCAAAAAAAAAAAAACAAAAAATAAAAAAAATAAAAAAAATAAAAAACCAGGATGATAAAACAAGTGGAGCAAGTAAAGACAAACCAGAAGAAACAACGAATATATCTTTGGCTTTAGCGTTATCTCAGGTATGGTGAGGGTGCACGTTCTGTCTCCGTTGTTCTTCTCCCTCCCCCCTCTCTCTCTTTCTCTCTCTCTCTCTATATATATATATATATATATATATCACACACATATTAGTGATGGGACGATTCTAATATTTTCCCCGATTTCAATACAATTATCGATTCCGTACTAAATTCCCGATTCCGATTCATTATGAATCTATAAATATTTAGCTATAAAATGGTTATTTCGTCCATATTATCGTAAAAGCACATCTTGAATGTTCATATATTTTCTCAAACGGAAAACACACACTTGTATAATTTTACTAGTAGTTTAAAATCAATAAATATGTATTATTTTATTATTACTACAAGCAGTGAAAGATTTTTCTTGAACCGAAATCAAAAAAAGAAAAAAAAGAAGGTAATTAAAGGAATCGATTTTTGGTATCGCAAAATAGGCCCAAATTTTTCCGATTTCAATAACAACAAAAGTTTCAATATTTTGATTTATCGTCCCAACTAATATATATATATATATATATATATATATATATATATATATATATATATATATATATATATATATACAGTATTGTACTGTTTCGCTGTATATATATATATAGTCATCCACATACAGTACTGTTTCGCTGTTTCACAGCTCATCAGTGCGGCTAGACAAGGATCGGAACCCGACCGCCCAAATGACAGTCAGAGCTTCCAACCGTTGCGCTATTAAGCTGCTGCTAAGCGGGCAGTGAATTAACAATGTTTTTGACAGTATCCAAGGACGATTCGGTGTTTTGAAAATAAATATTTTCCTGGGAATTTGATCGCGACGTTTTTTTTTAGTAATGTCTTCCGGTATTTCGTCTTGGTTATAATGTTTTTAATAATAATAATAATAATAATAATAATAATAATAATAATAACAACAACAACAAAAAAACAATGTAACTCTATTTACTCTCGCGCCATTTTATATAAGGGAGTACACACACACACACACATATATATATATGCATATATATGTATATATATACATATATATGCATACATATACATATATATATACATATACATATATATATACATATATGCGGGTATATATATATACACATGTATATGATGATTGCAATGTCTTCTCAGACGAATGCCACTCCCTCAGACACTTAGTCCATGAACTCAAATACCTGAGGGAGTATCTATACAAACATGATGTTACAGAGTCTTAGCTTTGTACGACAGCTAAGTTTCTCTCTCGGTTCAAAATGTTGAGATCCAGCAACAAACAAGAGCAAGATAGCCAGCAACAAATTAAACTGCAGACCAGCTTAATGCGGGTACTGGTTTCCCACTTTATTTTTTTTTTAAATCAGAGATTTGCTTCTCCTAGAAAGGTCGCCTTCACCACGGCGTACGGGAGCCCTCTCCACTCCAACATATATATACATACACACAAATATACACGGTGCTATTTGGCCGTTGACCCCGAAAAAGGGTTCATTCGCCCATGGAAGGTCTTGTTTTTAAACTTTCAGGGAGACTAGCCGCCCTCTTCACCAAACAAGTCTGGTAGGGGAACCAGTTTAATCGCAGGTGACTCAACCATGAGGCAGGTAGTATTGGGTTACATGGTACCAGTAGTATATGACCTGACCACACACACACACACACACACACACACACACACATATATATATATATATATATATATGTATATATATATCCTTGCCGTAACAAAAAAAAAACCAAAAAACGGCAGTATATGTATGTCACAGCTTCTTAACTTCCGTACAAGTTTTCAATATATATATATATATATATATATATATATATATATATATATATATATATATATATATATATATAGTTTTCTTGTTTACAAACAATCGCTATATAATATTGTCCGCGTTCTAACACAGATTGTGTGCAGGTTCAGTCGCAAATGAGACCAATACAAAGAAACAAGTCAAACTCGCTTTTTGCTTCTGTACAACAACATTTAATTACTTGTTACGGCCGTGACTTAACCCGTGTGATTTAGAACGTTCCCCACGCCTCTTACGAGATCTTGAGCGTTATCTCAACTAATCTCTTAGATCTTTGTCTTTTTTCTTTTTTTATAGTGATTTTATCATCTTGCCGGTGACTTCTTATGCATTAACATACTTGCGTCCGCGCTATGTTACACCCATACTTCAAATTAGCTACCGCTTGTTATGATTACTTTGGTTTTGTTTAACGGCTCATCAACCATTTAGAGCCAAGAAGGTTGTATTTATGATCAGTTAATTAGTTCGGTGGCATTTTCTCTACAGAAGTCTGAAAAGTTTCGTTTATTTGTTCTTATTTGCTTAGGTGTCTTTTTGAAACTGAATTAATATTAGCTTCTTTGAAGATTTTCTTTTGCTGTTATTTTTTTTACACTCGAGTATAATTAAAAAAAAATGATATTTGTTGATTGCAAAATATGTATTTTTTGTGCATGCACAGCTTTTAGCAAATATGCATGCGTTAGTCTTGTGCGACAATGCCAAACCAGTCGTGATTCCGACCGTGGCAGTCAGACCAACAGAAACTGAACCATTTCGGTGGGCTTTTAGCTGTCAGATTGAGGTAAATGTTCTGGGTATCTCTAGGAGGTCCACCTTTCCAGGCGTTGCCCTCATCCCCGGTTTTCGGGATGTGAGCAATTTTATGGCTTATTGCCTGAGGCGCCTTCAAGAAGGAATGCCGATGGGGCTACTAAGACTTATTTTTGCAGGAAAAGTATGCCCCTCATTTAGGGGCGCTCGCCTTTTTTTATCCCACTTTCCGACCATGTGTCACATCCTTTCGCGCTGGGAGAAAGGCACCAGGTTTTTTCTTCGTCCTAATTATATTATGTTTATTATAAATTCGCTTGCTAAACAAGTAGATACAAATAGCAAAGGAAAAATATTTAACCGCTTAAATAGACAATGAATTACTATAATAGTGAATTTACACAAAGAAAAACATTTTATAAACGTTCTGAATTATAATGGAAGTTCCGTTTACTCTATAAAGTATGTCTATATTAGAAATTATAACTTATTTTTTAAAATGTACACGCAAAAAATTATCGTCGCGTTTTACATTATAAACAATACTAATGCGTCATTAAGTTGTTGCTGAATCGTGCCGATGCCTCCGTTCCGTCTCAAGAGACAATATAAAGGTAGCTAAGCGTGTAATGATGAGGCAAGGAATGCGTAATCTCCACCACACTTCTACTGAATCGGCACTGCTTAAGTCCAGTGGCAAGGAGAAATGCTAAACGACTGGAAACAATGCCGAAATAAGCGGAGAGCACACACAGAACATGGAATTACCAAATGGTCACCCGTTTTAGTACTGACGGGGCCCAACGTTGCTTAACTTTTGTGATCTCGTAAGGAAACGGGCAACGGCGGGTTGCCAAAAGTGAATCAAGAGATTACACTGCGATTGTTAATTGTTATTGAACATGAAATATTCAATAGAGAAAAAATATAACTGGAATGAAATATTTGAATAGCAGATTTTTAAGTCGCAGTAGAATGTATACCCTGCGGTACAGTCAGCTATGCAACATGTAATATGATTTGGAGTAATATATATATATATATATATATATATATATATATATATATATATATATATATATTCGTTATATTGCATAGTAAAATGCGAGCAGTAATATAGTCAAGATTAAGCGTAGAAAAGTAAAAGAACTCGTTGTAAAAACTTGAAAAGAAAAAGACAAGATATTTTAATAAAAAATGTGATAAATTTATAGCTTAAATTTATTGCAGCATTAAGAACTAAAAAAAAATCAATTTAACATGATTTTTTTCAGGCTTTGCTTTGAAATAATATTTTCTTTTTTTGTGTTCAATATCATACACATTGTCAACAATCCATAAATAAATTATTACCAACTTCCTTAATTGACTAAAAAAAAAAAAAAACTAAATAAAAGTCGTAATTAAATAAATAAACAGAAAGAAGGGACAAAAAAGAGAAACAGAATTAACGGGCGACGTCATAAGCTAAAGATTATCAGTCCTCGCATAGCAAAGAGCATCACTTTTGTTAACTCTCTTTATATAACCTGCATAAAATGGCATGCGAGCGACATTCCCGCTATGATTTATGAAGGTGTCGACGACGAAAAAGTTGTTATGGTAACTAATATCCAATCAGAAGAAATCGTCTCTAAAACGTCAATGTTGAAAAAGTTGCTATGATAACCAACAACCAATCAGAAGAAACCGTCTTTTACGTTTCTTACTAATTCTGAGGACTTTTGAACACCAGTATGCTTTATTATAACTTTTATTTTAATGGGCGAAAATTGAAAACACGACATATGAACTATGAAAATTGTTTGAAATTTGGTCGCAAAATGAGTGAACTGGGAAGCTTTGAAGCAGTTATAAAGGAGTAAAACTGACACTTAACCATATATTCAAACACGGTAGTGTTTGAATGGCAGACATGTATAGAGTACATGCAGCGTATGGTATTCCCAAATGCCTACCCATCTAGTACAAGCCAAGATTAACCTTGCTTAACTTCAGTGATCTAACGAGAACCGGAGGGTTAAAGTGATCATGCTGTATATGTGCACATATTGTGTCCCTTAACATTCTAATAAAATACATTTTTTTTACATAGGCATCACCACTTATCAAGGCCATGAGGCTACTCGAGGATAAGGGCTAAAGAGTGTGCAGTAGAAAATGAACAATATAGTAATTGATAGTAATGGAGATTTGGTAAATTTGTTAACTTATATGGAACGGTTCATCAAAAACTTGTTTATGTTAGACTTGAAGACAACCATATTGTAGTCAGCTGGAAAGCAGGAAAACGGAAGACAATTCCATAGGGATGCATTTCTAAGAAAGAAGCTTTGCTAATGGAATATACGTTTAGGTTTAGGCACAAATAAAACCGGGGGAAATCATTGATAGTGTTTTCTGATAGACGGGCGTTTCTTGTGAAAGTTTGGCGAGGGGGGCCATAGATTGGAGCTCAGCCGAGCACTTGTCATGAAAATAACGATAAAGTAGAGACAAACTCGCAACATCTCTTCTGTGAGAAAGAGGTTGAAGGGAAGAGAAAAGGACATCCCCTACGAGGCTACGAAGTCTATTTTGAACTCTACTTCAAAGAAACGGAAAGTTTGGGAATAGGTATTAATTGATTACCTATAAAAATTGTTAAAGTTTTATAGAAATCTGAGGCATCTGAATTTTTATTAAGGGCTACCACAGACTTTTTATCCATTTTGCATAAATACAACTAAATATAACTCACATTTAGACTCACTACGGCTGTCAGATTGGTTCTAAAATCAAAATGATCGGTTAATTAGTTTAGAAGTAAAGTCTGCACACGTAAACATCTAAACTGTATCTAACTATATCAGGATCGAGATGACCTTTTCCTAGTGTTTCACGCAAAAATATCTGTCGATGCCTATTACATATTGAGACAGAGATATGGCGCACATTATTATAAAAGAATTCTTCGGACGACTGGTTTCGTCCTGAGTATCATTTTCACAACGTTTTCGCCGATGTTACTTCCGACCTTCCCCAGCTTTAACTTGTCGAACTCGGAAATCTTTCTGTTGAACTCGGGAATCTGTACAGAATTCTGAACAAACCCCTTTATTTAATCCACTGGGGTAGCATGCTCTCGTTCCGGCAGCCATAACCCGTGGTTGGAGTACTTGGAGAAATTAAACTGTAAAGTGATATTCTCCAGACGGTTAAAGGTTCGATTCTCAATGCGGACGACTGAAAAATACAACTAGGATCTTTATCCGGTCATAGCTGACGAAACGAGGGCATGCTACCCCCGTGAAGTAAATGAAGAGTTACGTTCGAAATTCTGTGCAGATTTCCGAGTTCAGCAGAAACAGTCTTTGAGTTCGACAAGATTCACTTAAAAAAGTCGGAGGTTATATCGGCCAAAACGTTGTGAAAATAACTCAAGATGAGAACAGTAGCCCGAAAAATCCAAATAATACAAATAAGTAATGGTTATGTAAAAAAATTCTCATCTTATTATAGGGTTTCCTATAACATTTGTATCCTTTACATTTCTTTATTTAGTTTCACTATTAACCTTTAGTAGCCTTATCCATTGTTTTTATTTCTTTGTTTTTCCTGTGAATACTCACAATAGTAATTACCAATTATCACTCACTGGCAAAAAGTGGTCTTCCCTAGAATCTGAGTGAAAACAGTTCACATATTCGCACAACAACCATTTATCATTGGGATTTATACCAATAACGGAAATGGCGTCTCAGGCGATTAGCGATAAACTAATCCTTTCTCGAAGAAGGTAAAGCGTGGAGGAAGATTGATTTCCTAGCTCTGAACAGAACAATATCTGAGTCCAACAGAAACAAAGCCACACTCGGGCTTAATACTGGGGACGCATCGTCGATTCATAGTACACAATTCCCCACCGTTTGAATATGAGTTTATTTACTAGTTCAAGAATAATGATAAAAATATGACACAATTCAAATGTATTTAAAATTAAATCAGTTTCAGCAGAATTTTATGTTCATAAACAATATAATAAAAACTTATTTTATTGTTCATAAACAACATAATAAAAAATTATTTTATTGTTCATAAACCATATAATAAAAAAATTATTTTATTGTTCATAAACAATATAATAAAAAAATTATTTTATTGTTCATAAACAATATAATAAAAAATTGTTTTATTGTTCATAAACAATATGATAAAAAATTATTTTATTGTTCATAAACAATATAATAAAAAATTATTTTATTGTTCATAAACAATATAATAAAAAATTATTTTAATGTTCATAAACAATATGATAAAACAGTTATTTTATTGTTCATAAACAATATAATAAAAAATTATTTTATTGTTCCTAAACAATATAATAAAAAAAGTATTTTATTGTTCATAAACAATATGATTAAACAGTTATTTTATTGTTCATAAACAATATAATAAAAAATTATTTTATTGTTCATAAACAATATGAAAAAAAATTATTCTATTGTTCATAAACAATATGATAAAAAAATTATTTTATTGTTCATAAACAATATAATAAAAAAATTATTTTATTGTTCATAAACAATATAATAAAAATATTTTATTGTTCATAAACAATATAATAAAAAATTATTTTATTGTTCATAAACAATATAATAAAAAATTATTTTATTGTTCATAAACAATATAATAAAAAATTATTTTATTGTTCATAAACAATATAATAAAAAAAGTTATTTTATTGTTCATAAACAATAGAATAAAAAAATTATTTTATTGTTGATAAACAATATAATAAAAAAATGATTTTATTGTTGATAAACAATATAATAAAAAAAATTATTTTATTGTTCATAAACAATATAATAAAAAAATGATTTTATTGTTCATAAACAATATAATAAAAAAAATTATTTTATTGTTCATAAACAATATAATAAAAAATTATTTTATTGTTCATAAACAATATAATAAAAAAAATTTATTTTATTGTTCATAAACAATATGATAAAACAGTTATTTTATTGTTCATAAACAATATAATAAAAAATTATTTTATTGTTCATAAACAATATGATAAAAAATTATTTTATTGTTCATAAACAATATAATAAAAAATTATTTTATTGTTCATAAACAATATAATAAAAAAATGATTTTATTGTTGATAAACAATATGATAAAAAATTATTTTATTGTTCATAAACAATATAATAAAAAAATTATTTTATTGTTCATAAACAATATAATAAAAAATTATTTTATTGTTCATAAACAATATAATAAAAAATTATTTTATTGTTCATAAACAATATAATAAAAAATTATTTTATTGTTCATAAACAATATAATAAAAAAAGTTATTTTATTGTTCATAAACAATATAATAAAAAATTATTTTATTGTTGATAAACAATATAATAAAAAAATGATTTTATTGTTGATAAACAATATAATAAAAAAAATTATTTTATTGTTCATAAACAATATAATAAAAAAATGATTTTATTGTTCATAAACAATATAATAAAAAAAATTATTTTATTGTTCATAAACAATATAATAAAAAATTATTTTATTGTTCATAAACAATATAATAAAAAATTATTTTATTGTTCATAAACAATATAATAAAAAATTATTTTATTGTTCATAAACAATATAATTAAAAATTATTTTATTGTTCATAAACAATATAATAAAAAAAATTATTTTATTGTTCATAAACAATATAATAAAAAATTATTTTATTGTTCATAAACAATATAATAAAAAATTATTTTATTGTTCATAAACAATATAATAAAAAATTATTTTATTGTTCATAAACAATATAATAAAAAATTATTTTATTGTTCATAAACAATATAATAAAAAATTATTTTATTGTTCATAAACAATATAATAAAAAATTATTTTATTGTTCATAAACAATATAATAAAAAAATGATTTTATTGTTCATAAACAATATAATAAAAAAAGTTATTTTATTGTTCATAAACAATATAATAAAAAATTATTTTATTGTTCATAAACAATATAATAAAAAATTATTTTATTGTTCATAAACAATATAATAAAAAATTATTTTATTGTTCATAAACAATATAATAAAAAATTATTTTATTGTTCATAAACAATATAATAAAAAATTATTTTATTGTTCATAAACAATATAATAAAAAATTATTTTATTGTTCATAAACAATATAATAAAAAATTATTTTATTGTTCATAAACAATATAATAAAAAATTATTTTATTGTTCATAAACAATATAATAAAAAATATTCTATTGTTCATAAACAATATAATAAAAAATTATTTTATTGTTCATAAACAATATAATAAAAAATTATTTTATTGTTCATAAACAATATAATAAAAAAATTATTTTATTGTTCATAAACAATATAATAAAAAATTATTTCATTGTTCATAAACAATATAATAAAAAATTATTTTATTGTTCATAAACAATATAATAAAAAATATTCTATTGTTCATAAACAATATAATAAAAAATTATTTTATTGTTCATAAACAATATAATAAAAAATTATTTTATTGTTCATAAACAATATAATAAAAAAATTATTTTATTGTTCATAAACAATATAATAAAAAATTATTTTATTGTTCATAAACAATATAATAAAAAATTATTTTATTGTTCATAAACAATATAATAAAACAATTATTTTATTGTTCATAAACAATATAATAGAACAATTATTTTATTGTTCATAAACAATATAATAGAACAATTATTTTATTGTTCATAAACAATATAATAAAAAATATTTTATTGTTCATAAACAATATAATAAAAGAATTATTTTATTTTTCATAAACAATATAATAAAAAAATTATTTTATTGTTCATAAACAATATAATAAAAAAACTCAACATTTAAAACAGCAAGCTATAACAAGTTTAAGCTGTTATGTGTAAAACACACGAAAAAAGTCGGCGAAGAAAATAAACATAGCTGATGTATAATTAAATCAATAAGGGAGATAACTCCGTTTTATCATAAAACTAAAACAACAAAAAAGGTGAACTAATGTTTTGCATTGCTTTCGATTACAAAAGAGTTTTTACAACTTTTAAATTCTGGCTCTTACAGTAAAACTGTCACTTCTAATGAAATGCTAAAATAATTAGGTTGCTCTCCAGAATTCTTCCCACATTAAAAAACGACAAGAACATCAATAAAGAAACTGATGTACATACCCGTGAAAATATCATATTCTAAAAATCATCTAAATTGAAGTAATTTTATTTATAAACAGAAAATCAAATTTTATGAGTACCCGAGAAGTGATTGCCTCAATCGCCATTTATAAAAATATCCCAAGAAGCAAAAGGAAACACCGCAACAATCATGCATACTTACTAGTTTTACGTTGTAATGCCTACAAATTCCAATTAATCGTTTAAAAAGAGTTTCTTAATAAAAATAAAACCATGATAGTTGTCTAGGAATATTAAATTCACAAGCGGTCTCCAGTCGCATGTATATTTCGATCAAAGGAGATGACGAAATTAGGTTTTTCAGTTCCTGAAGGGAGGTGTTGACGTACTCCTACATACATGGTTACTCCTTTAATACTGACCAGGCTGAAGATTGTTAAACTTCGGTGATCTAGCGAGAACCCGTGTGTCAAGCTGATTATGCCGTGTTATATTGATTTCGTTACGGATGTCTATATCATACAGATTTTTCTTTATTTTTGTTTTTAATATAAGGATGATTCTGGATAAAAACGAATAAATCATTTATATATCTATCATGCTTCTTTTCCAGACCGACATGTTTTGTCCTCATTTGCGTGACGATTAACATGTTTACAACGTTTTATTATATTTCAATAAAACTAAATTTAAAGTCAACAATTAGGAATAAAGTGTAGTGTCTGTTCTGATGCTACACTTCCCCCTTTCTGACCTCAGTAAGTAGAGGAAAATCCTTCTAGACTGACGCATTCTTTTATTTTTGTTACTATCCAGAGTGCTCCTTATTGGGGGAATCTATATTATCCTCACATTAAAAGCCGACCTTGTGTCTAAGTCTGTCCTCGTGGGGAGACAAGTAAATAGGAACGTGTTATTTGGGAGCACCGAATCATCACGGAAACCCATTTCTTTGGAAATAATAAGCGACCTATCATTAAGACATTAATATTAATCTTTATTCAAGTTTCACTGTCTTAAATATTGGATATGTTGATTTAAATCAACGAGGTGGGGGTCCCTATGGACACTCGTAGATTTAGGTTCTTCACTTTTAAAGACCGACATTATGTCGAATTTTGCCCTAGTGGAGATTGCAAATAAATCGGAGACGTTTAACCGGCCAATCTTGCTCAACAATAACACCTTCCTTCCATGTTTTTATTTTCGTCTCTTCTTTCAGCTTTATTCCTTGCTCTGATTTGTTTACCAAATAACACCTTCCATTATATTCTTCCGTTCTACACTTCTGTCTTCTTTCTATCTCGTCCATAACCATCCCAAAAACGCCCGTTCCTCTAAAGGCTATTCAATCGCGATATTCAGCTAATCGTAATTTTTTTTAGCAGACAGAAGTGTTATTATTGTATGTATGTTATTTATTGATTTATTTATTTATACTGTTATTGGCATGCATTTTTTTCCAATCATTTTTCATGCCCATCGTTCTAATTAAATCACATAACTGTCTCTTTATTCAATTCTCGTAAACTATCAGTCTGCTTGCACGAGACTTTTCTACATATTCGTCATTTTTAAAAAAATAGTTTTTTTTTTACCTTGTACTAATTTAGATCTCACATTAGATTTAACGGTACGATTTTATGTTTTTTTTTGTCCAGAATCTCCCCACAAAAAAAAATAAATAAATAAATAAATAAATAAAAATAAATAAATTAAATAAAATAAAAATAAAATAAAGAAACATCTGTATGATTTACGTACCCATGACGGAAAGAAAATATCATATTCCAAAATTCACGTATATAGATTGCAGTTTTATATTTAAATAAGAAAATCAAAGTTTATGAGTAAGAGTTAGCGGCGGCTGTCTTATACGCCATTTTGAAAACAACCTAAAAATACAAAAGGAGATTACTCAATAATTTAAACTTGCGAGATGCATGTTACAATGCCTTCGAATTCCCATTACTCGCTGCATCAGGTTTACTATGGTCCATATATCTGAAAATGTTTGAAAATCATCTGAAGTTTGAAAATATCTAATAAATTTCTTTGCAAAGAAGAGGATGTGGAGGTTGGCTTGTCCTATTTTATGCTGGCCATTCTAAAATTACTCCCCTCCTTCATATCTTTTAATTTTTTTTTTTTTTTGATAAAGCATTCTCTTTTCAATTTTTTGATATCTCATTTATTTGATATTTTTCTAATTTTCTGACTGGTTTACTTTTTGAAAAACTTTTTAAATTCATAAAATGGTAGACGAATCTCCTCCCCCCTCTCTTATATATATATATATATATATATATATATATATATAATCAGGGGGCGCCCGGCGTTTCTCGGTTGTAAAATACGCTTAAATATGAAATTTTAATTCATGCATATTTCGTATTATACATTATGATTTCCAAAAGTTATATATAATATATATATATATATATATATATATATATATATATATATATATATATATATATATATATATAATGGTGTGGATGCTATCAGCTAGAATCGAAACCAAAACCAACATTCAAGCAATCAAGTAAGGACATTCGGACGGTCCAGAGAGTTTTATAATTATATAGATATAAATCACATATGGCGCTATAAAATAACCTCTCATCGTGGGCTTTGAATACAATTGTGTTTTTCTTTTCGAAAGGGTAACTCTATACACCATAACAAGCAAGGGGTTTTTATTCTCATGATTTGACGAACATTAAAAGATCTTCATGTACTTTTAGCAATATTTTTCCTTTACCTGATTCTTTTAATTTCAAGAAAACAAAATCTCTCCAACTGTTCGTTTTCGAGGAACGCATATCTGCCTGCAATGAGTAGTTTGGTGGATTTCTACAATTTAACAAAACACGTGTAAGACGTACTACATGAATATATTAATAAAAATCTATGAGTATGAAATAAATACATCATGTTGTTTTGGAATGAAACAAAGGTTTCTTTTAAGTTCATTTCCCATAAGCCCTTATATATATATATATATATATATATATATATATATATATATATATATATATATATATATATATATATATGCTAGATTACCCGTGACCAGTTAGGTCAGTATGTTATATTTGTTATATTAGCTATAAAATTAATATATGAGCGCGACACTTGCGACGTAAAGAAAATAGTTTTTGGTGACATAACAGAAAAATTTCTATGAAAGTATATTAAAATGAGGAAAAGAATATAGATAGATTTCTATGAGTCGTTCTGTTATAATTATTTATTTTTTAAAAGAAAAACTTACAGCCATTGAATTCCCATATATATATATATATATATATATATATATATGAATTTGTATACAGGTGTCTATTTAAATAGACATTCTGACGAGTTATTTACGGGCGTCGATTCCATGGTCGAGTGGGCGAACTGCCGACTGTCAACACGACGGTTCTAGGTTCAATCCTTGGCTTGGGAGAGATGCTAGTCTAGCGGCACTGATGAGTTATGATACAATGAAACAGGACTGTATGTCGATAACTGCAACTATATATATCATTTTTTTTTACATAGGCGTCACCACTATCAAGGCCGATAGGCCACTCAAGGATAAAGGTTTAAGAGTGTAGAGTAGGCAAAAGGACAATATAGTAATCGATAGTAATGGAAGTTCGGTAAATTTGTTAACTTAAGTGGAACGGCTCATCAGAAACTTGTTCACGTTGGACTTGAAGACAACCATATTATAGAAAGCTGGAAAGCAGGAAAACGGAAGACAATTCCACAGGCGTGCAGTTCTAAGAAAGAAGCTTTGATCATGGAATCTATGTTTAGGTTTAGGCACAGATAAAGAATGGGGAAAATTATTGATAATGTTTTCAACTAGTCTAGTGTTTCTTGTGAAAGTTTGGTGAGGGGGGGACCATAGATTGAAGCTCAGTCGAACACTTTCCATGAAAATAACGATAAAGCAGAGACAAACTCGCAACATCTCTTTTGTGAGATAGAGGTTGCAGCGAAGAGAATAGGACATCTCCGACCAGGCCACGAAGTCTATCAAGGCAGGAGAAGTATTTTCTAGCAGCTCCTGCCCATATGTGGCAACAGTATTCCATCTTTGGACGTATC
This sequence comes from Euprymna scolopes, assembly GCF_053919585.1. NCBI lineage: Eukaryota > Metazoa > Mollusca > Cephalopoda > Sepiida > Sepiolidae > Euprymna > Euprymna scolopes. Next base: position 31,187,771 of record NC_136502.1, read on the forward strand.
TGGCTCTTATATATATAGAGAATTGCATCAGCAATGAGATATCAACTGGATCGATAGAAGGATCCGACCATTTTTCCAGCGGCCTTGGCAACATATTTGATGTACTTATTCCATTTAAGATCAGGAGTAAAGGCCAAGCCCAGAAGCCTGTAAAAACTTGAGGCCTCCCCAAGACGAGAGCCATTCATTTTAATTGATGCCAGATGGGGATCAGAACGTTGATGATGTAAAGATAGAAGCTTGGTTTTGGATGCATTAAAAGTAACCAGCCACTCCTTTCCCCATTGTACAACGTGATCAAGATCAGAGAAGAGAGAATCGGAGATAACTTGGTCGTTTACTATCTTAGATGTGCTACCATAAATGGTAGTGTCGTCAGCAAAAATGTCTCAAGTTTTCACATTGAATAATAAACTTAAAGCAATTATAAATATTCATATGAGTATTTACATGACAATCCTAACCAGATGAAAAAGCCTAATATTTGAGATAAAGCATTGATAAAAGACATTCAGTATAAACTCTGTGAATTAGAAAGTATAATAATCTATTATTTGATAAGGAATACAAAATTAAAAAAAAATTCTCATTCTATGGAGTTTCAAAGAATATCTTTTATTCGCAGAAGAAAAGTTGTTAGCAAAATGATATTCATAGGCAGCCTATAAACTTTGACCGTTAACAAATAAATAGAAAACTATATACTATGCAAGAAGTCATATTTTTTTTTTTTATTAAAGTTGGTGATGTTGCAAAAATTTTTAGTTTAAAAAGATATTCAAAATGAAATAAAATTTCAATGAAGAAAAATAGAAAAACAAAAATAAAAATGATTGGTGAGATGTGAAGATGGTACACATAAACATATACACACATATAAATTGTAATGTTATGGCTCCCTATAGGTATAAATAGTGATATACGTATATATTGTAATGTTGGTATATATTGTAATATAGGTATAAATAGTAATATAGGTATATATTGTAATATAGGTATATATTGTAATATAGGTATATATTGTAATATAGGTATATATTGTAATATAGGTATATATTGTAATGTAGGTATATATTGTAATATAGGTATATATTGTAATATAGGTATATATTGTAATGTAGGTATATATTGTAATATAGGTATATATTGTAATATAGGTATATATTGTAATGTAGGTATATGTTTGCTTCGTCACGAAAGCAAAATATGACACAGGGTCATTTTAATCTGACCGAAAATCAGCTCCCCCCAAAAAAGTCACTGTAGAAGTAGACACAAATCAAATTGTCTAAGTATAGAAAGGTTTCCCCCCTTCAATTTACTAAAGCCAAACAAACTTAAGTGTAGCATCAGAACATATACTACAGTCTGATATCGACCTCTGCCTGGTTTCTATATGTTAATCGAATGAAACGCCAGTGTTTATGGAATGCTGTATTATTATACACTATATTTATACAAACAGTAATGGCTAGATTTTTGCATACGTATTTCAGTTACGGTCTCTTTTAAATTCCAACATTTGACTTTTAATATCAAATCAGTCCTGGTCGACAACCTCAGTAGAGCTAGTGACTCGATCAAATCACCGGTTTGCAAAACTAAAATGATAAGGAGTAGGTAGGATCTGCCTATCGCCGAGCTTATATACTCCTTCTCTGTCTATTTGTCAGGAACAGAGGTGCAGTCACAGGAACTCATTAGAGACGCCCAGATCTTGGACTTATTTTCTGACGAAGGTAATGAACGCAGTCCTCTACACCAGGGTAATTCCCTTCCTCTAAAACCGAGGGTGCATGTTTACCATATATTCTAACATTGGACTGGGACACTCTTGTCTGACAGGTTTGATCCCGATTTAACAATTTATCTGGCTGCGGTATTCCGACTGACAGTACTAGAGCCTTAACTCTTTGATAGCGCTTAGAGCTGTTTCCCTGTCATCAATTGTATAATATCGGGATAGTTATAGTACCTTGTTGCAGATAGAAAGGTCATCTTCCACTTTGTCGTAAGGATACTGGCGTACACATGCACGAACTTGGAGTCTATATTCGTAACACCCTCCGCATGACTAGGTAACCAAAACTAGAATCAGATGACCAAGCCACACTCAAATCAATTACGCCTCTTACAGCATAGATATAGCATTTTCCTTAGACACTAGCGTCCAAGAACATGTGTATTAGTGACTTTAATGTCCACCACAATAATTGGTTTGGCTGTCTTAACTACACATAGCTGATAGAATCGCACAACTTTTCTATATCCCACTCTTTTATAGAGACAGTAACGTTCTCGACCTGTCTCCCAAATCATCAATTCTTAATTTATTCCTGACCACAGTTGCTAAGTACCTTGTAACAAACGCCCGTTGCCCTCTCATGAATGCTGATAAAGCTTTGATAATGAAAAACATCACTCTAAACTCTCGGCCCCAAGTTAAAGAGCAATTGCTAAAAACCGACAAGATAGTACAATAAGGCTGACTGGGATGGCATCAGGGATCACATCAAAGATGCTCCATCGGGAAATATCTTCTCTCTTCCTGTTGAGTAGTGTCCAAACTTACAATTAAAGTGCATGTTCCCACACGGAAGTTCTATAGCAAATCCCACTTTCCCCAATGGCTTACTTCAACTTGTGCAGGTAGTTATCCGACATAGGCCCAGCAAAAATAGACAAAAGTTTATATAAGCTAGAAGCTAGAAGTAATTGTAAAAAGGAAATAGTCACGGCTAAGAGAGAATATATCGAAACCACAAGAAACGCATTCAACTCGTGATTTCTGGAAAATCTATAACAATATAGTAAATAGGCAATAAACAATTCTCCAACTATCCAACAATCTTGAAGTTGTTTGCACGGCAACCGAGAAGGCTAATCTGCTTGTCCTTCGGTTATCTTCTAACTCGACTTTGGACCAAGCTAGCCACTCCCTTTAAAAACTGTTTCTGTGGTGACAGTTTTCCAAAATTCTGGGAAAAGAACGGGCCCATTAAATGATAGTCCTATAGTCCTATAATCTTTCTTCTCTCTTTTCGCCAAAATATCTGAGTCACTAATTAATTAATCAAGCTTTAGTCCACCACCTCATAGCTGCTAAACTTCTGTGCGATCAACAGTATGGATTTAGGCAAGCCCGTTCTACTGCCGATATCCTAACTGCAATCTCTGAACGTATATACCATGCACTGGATAAGGCAGGAGAGGTTAGGGCAGTAGTTCTAGCTATATTTAAGACCTTTTACAAGTGATGGTGCGATAGTTTTATCAGAAAATCAGATGACATGGAGTTACTGGACGAATATTAAACATAAGTAAATCCTTCTTACATAAAAGAAGAATCAAGGTTGTCCTCGATGGTCGTACGTCAAAACAATATGATATAAATACGAGTGTGTCTCAGGGGTCGATCCTTTGGCCGTTATTATTCGTGATATTCATAAATGACCTCGTTGATAAAATAATCTCGGATATCAGTATATTTGCTGAAGATATCACGCTCTATAATAGACACGAAGAGAAACCGGGGACATACATATACAAAGGCAATGGCAAAAACATGAGAGGAAGACATCCAGTCTATTGTGGAATGGGGACAAAAATGGATGGTAATATTCAATGCTGCCAAGACTTCTTTTCTTTTAATAATTACAAGAAACCTTCTCAACGACTAATAGCCATGGTTAATGACACATTACCTGAAAGTACTTCGTTCAAATTTATCGGCTTAACATTCACAGGGAACATGAGTTGGAACAGATACATCAAGGGCATTTCAACGAAAAATGATTTTAACTACGAATCCAGTTGTAACATTTTAAACTATCTAGGTACGTAAAATAACGATAAGTAGGCGGGTGAATAATGGAAAAAATATATATAAATTTTAAATTGTAAATTTTATCATATTGTAATTTTCATACATTTGCTTAAATATTATACATACATCTAATTGGATAGGCCTTAAACACGTGCCCACGTCTCCCTAAACGTACTTTTCTATGAATAGCAAAGTTTAAACCCAGCAGACAAACAATCGCCTGAAAACGACTGAAGGTTTCAGTAAAAAGTCTGGTGAAAACAATGCAACAACACGTAACATATGGAACTTACACACATTCGATTATGCTACAAAAAAGACTAATACGTAAGTTGGAAAAAAAATCTTAAAGGAAATCGTTAAGCAGAAATATTCGCGCTTTTCAACAATATATGTTTAAATAAATACTTGCTGCCTAAATATATACCGTACTTGTGTATAATTTCACAAACTAGCTAACAGTGTTCTCTTGGCAACCATGCATATAAAAGGCACTTTTTTTAGCTGGCACAATTACCCCAAAGTACAGTATATATATATATATATATATATATATATATATATATATATATATATATATATATATATATATATATATATATAAAATGGTGGTATCGATTGGTTTCCTAGATGTAAACCCGATGTAACTCACGTGATTATTAAACAGTGCTCAATGCTGGACAGAGCTGGTATATAGTCTGTTTATCATACAAACATTATTGATTACATATGTGCATATATGTTTCAGTGGAATCATAATTCAAGGATAACATCTCATCAGACAAAAAAAAAAGAATCGATAAAAAATCGATTCTTTTTTTGTATATATACATACATACATATAAATATACATATATATACATACATACATATACACATATATTTACATACATATACATATATATTTATACATATATATACATACATACATATATAGACATATATATATATACATATACATATATATACATACATATGTATACATATATATACACATATACATATATATACACATATATACATACATATATATACATACATATGTATACATAAATATATATACGCATATATACATAAATATATATACACATATATACATAAATATATATACACATATATACATAAATATATATACACATATATACATACATATATATACACATATATACATAAATATATATACAAATATATACATACATATATATACACATATATACATACATATATATACACATATATACATACATATATATACATACATATACACATATATACATACATATACATACATATACACATATATACATACATACATATATATATATATAAATGTGTGTGTAACTCTGTCATTGATAGATTAACACCAAAGAGGAAAGAAATTCAACACCTGTATCAGGTTTTAACAAAAGACCCTTTTCCTCATTCTCACGCACACGTGACTTCTCGTAACTTCTGTGACGTTATCCACATCTTTAATGTGATTTAGTTTTCGGTATAGTCGTTTTCCTTTTTCGTTACCGTAACGTTATTTCGCACACTGCTCGGTATTTGGACATCGCCGCCGCACACACTCTGTTAAATATGGAACAGTCTCTGTTGGAACATATATCACGTCTAGCCGAACGGATGAATTAGATATCTGTATATATGTATTCACGTGTGTGATATAACACCAGACACAAATTATTTTAATTTGTACACACCTAATAATGCACGCACGCACACACACACACACACACACACACACACACACACACACACACACACACACACACACACACACACACACACACACACACACACACATATATATATAAATTAGTAAATATGGGCTTACTATTTAATATAACCAGTATAGAAAATGTCGCTAATATTTCGGGAATTGTTTCATCAGGGCTGCAGCATCTACTACTGGTCTCTCTTTTTAGACAATATGAAAAAAGTGTCTCCAACCTAATAGATCCCGCGGTATGAACCAAGCTCAAACCTCAGTCACATCACTACAATGTTGCACTTCTGTGTCTTTTTTACATATATTTAATGGAACGTGCTGTGACAAACTCATAGCACATGTGTTTTCTTTCGACGTAAATAGCTCCGACTAACCTAGGATGCGACATAATCACACCATTTCACTGTAGAGGTCTCTTTATAATCAACTTCCACAGTTTCTCTTTAGACATGATCCTAAATAATAGCTCCTTACGTCTGTGGCAATATACCCTTTCTTCTTCTTCTTCTTCTTCTTCTTCTTCTTATATATATATATATATATATATATATATATATATATATATATATATATATATATATATATTGTTTGTTTTTATTTTTGCCATACGTTTTGAATGAATTCATTTATTTACGAAAGGGCATCTTTACCTAAATGCGAGTTGAGAATAATTTTCCCTTTAACAAATTTGGTACCCCCACACGGGGAGATAGATTCAGCCACTCTGATGAGTCGTAGACGTCGAAACACGTGTCAGTGGATAGTTATATATATATATATATATATATATATATATATATATATGAGTCACTTTGTCTGTGAACGCCTATGTGTGTGTTCGTTCCCTATAACATCGAAAATGGCTGAGCCGATTTTTATGAAATTTCACACAAATGTATTTTATGCGTCCAGGGGTGTTCTTATATGGGTTTTATATCGGAATACCTCCGATAAGTATCAAAAATCGATAATCGCAAATATTCGATTAAAAAACGAACAGTCCGATTTTGACCTAAAGTAAAGCCTTTTATACAGTCTAAGATCACAACTGAATTTGAGAATGAATATCATCGCAAAAGTAGAAGAACTCTGCGTTTAAAATCAACAGTATGTTCTTTGTTTGCGTTCGAAATGAATATTTCTGTTTACAGCACAATCCAACCATGATTGTTAACTTTTGCATGTTAAACTTTAATTCAAGCCATTATATTGAAAAACAATTTTATAAAATCCACAGTAGGTTTTCTACAGTGCAATGTTGACTACAATGTATTTTGAACTAAGTAACTGTGGGAGGCATGTGAGGCTTCCTTCCGGTGCACAGTGGCGAGTTTCTGATTAACAATACACACACACACACACACACACACACACACACACACACACACACACACACACACATATATATATATATATATATATATACACACATATATATATATAATTCACAATTGTATTTTTTTAATTACTTAGGGCCTCTATCCAATCATAACTGACGGAACAAAAGCATGCTACCCCCGTGAAGTACATAAACGATTCCGCTCTAAATCCCGTCAAAATTCCCGAGTTCGACAGAAACATTCCCGAAGAAGGTCGGAAGTAACATCGACCGAAACGTTGTGAAAATCACACTCAAGATGAGAACAGTAGTCCGATCAATCCAAATAATACGAATAACCAATCCTCATCTCAAAAATTCAGAAACGTGGGTTCGAATCTTTTGATGTAATTATGATTTCTTAGACTGGAGATTGCGTAAGCATGAAACACATGGTCATCTTGTCTTCAAATTAAAAAAATAACTAATTAAAATATTTTATATATATATATATATATATATATATATATATATATATATATATATACTTCAGAATAGTTTTTATTTAACAATCAGTTGTCATGGATGGAAACGTGAGATTGTAAGGTTTACAAAATATTACTCGCAGTAATATTCTATAAGCTATCCCATCTAAACAAGAATTGCTCGATATGCAAAATAGAGCAAATAAATTAAATTGTAATTCAATGAATTTCCAAAAAAAATTTTGAGAGATTTTTGAAATTCATTGAATTACAATTTATATATATATATATATATATATATATATATATAGACATCAACAATAACAATAAATAATATATTTAAATGACGCGCCAAATGAAATCTTCGCGGTCAATGTTTCGTTGTTGCCATTCTATATCTTTGTGTCACTACTTCGCGTTTTGTTTCATGTCGTATGAGTAATAACTGCAATGGGGTTAACATCTCATAAAAACTCAAGATGCTGTTGCCATGGTTACGTTATTTCCATGTGTGAGTCAGCTTAGACTCGGTCTTTGTATGGTGTCGATATCAACAGTCGTGGCGAAATTATAAACGGCCATCCAGAAATAACTGACACAGCAAAGAAAGAGCTAAACAAATAAAAAAGGTTATACAATAATGATAAAATAATAAACGCAATTAAAGTTCAGGAAAATATGATTTGCGGCTAATTGTGATGAACGAAGTCGTTGTAAATGTCATCTATTCATACGCATGGAAAGTTGTCGCTTGGGAAACTTCGGGAGTGATCGTGCGGAAACCGATGGCACCATCTAAACAAAATATAAAGAAGAATCGCCTCGTCAAGCCTCTAGTACGGATTGGAAACAGGAAATAATATACAATATAAAAATGGAAAGCTTCCATGACATATATTATGGAAATGATTCTTTGCAAGTGCTCGTCTGAGCTTCAATCTATGGTACCCCCTGCCTAACTGTCACAAAACTACTCGGCTAGCTACAACCATTATCAACAATTTCCTTCACTCATTATCGGTTCTTAAATATAAACGCAAATACCATGAACAAAGGTTCTTTCATAGAAGTGCCCGCCTGTGGAACTCTATGCGGCTGGTCCGCTTTCCATCTGAGTACAACATGCTCGTCTTCAAATTCAATGTAAACAGTACGTAACAAGGCGTAACCAAGCGGTACCCAATACTCACCTTTAACAACCACCGTACCTTTATCCTCGAGTGGCCCCTGGGTCTTGATAAGTGGGGACTCGCAGAAAATACTGAAACATGCAAGTTACTATCGATGGTCAGTCTATTTATACAGAAACATCTCAGATGTATAGGATTATTAGAGAGAATGGAACTTGAACGACTACCAACGCAACAGTTGTATTCTGAATTAATAATTACGATTAGCGGGGAGGGCTCGGCCTTGCCTGATAGTAAAATATACATAAATATATTTTTATTATTCAGATTTTGTATTTATTATTACAGGGCTAATTTTCTATTGAATATATATATATATATATATATATATATATATATATATATATATATATATATATATATATATATATATATATATATATATATATATATATATGCTGATTGTAAAAGTTAAAATAAAATGACTTGGGTGCCATCAGCGAGAATCGAACTCGAAACAAACATGAAGGAGAAACAAATATAAAAATGACTGGAATATTAAAAGGATGCTTCCAGTCTGTAGTGGAATGGGAACATAAATAAATGGTAAGATTTACGAGTGGCGTGTAGTAAGTAATGCCCCTGACCCACTCCCAGTTGTCTGATCTAGCTGAAATTTTGCATGTGCAATGATTTATATCTCTACGGGTTATGTGGCAAACTACAGCTCTGAACTAATCGTGGTTTCTGTTTTACAGGTGTTTGAACCGAGTCAGGTGTGAAATGGAACCTGTTGAATGCCGAGCAGTGATCCGGTTTTTGTATTTGAAAGGACGCACATCACAGGAGACTTTTGATGAAACGAAAGAAACTTATGGTGATAATGCCCCCTCATATGACCTTGTAAAATGTTGGCATCGTGAATTCAAACATGGCCGGAAGTCTATGGAAACAGCTCCCAGATCTGGTCGCCACCCTTTTGCTATTGATGAGGCATCTGTCCGTCAAGTTGAGGCTGGCATTTTGGAAGATCGGCGCATTACTATTCGCCAAATAGCCGAAGATATCAAGATTAGTACAGGGTCTGTGAAAACTATCATTCATGACAATTTGCTTATGCATAAGGTGTCTGCCAGATGGATTCTCAGGTTGCTCACACCATTCCAGAAGCGAGAACGCGTAGAGTGCTCGAGGATGAATTTGGAGATGTGCCAAGAAGATGAGTCAAAGTTTTTCAAAAGACTGATTACACAGGATGAAACCTGGGTCCATCACTATGATCCAGAGACCAAAGCCCAGTCAATGCATTGGAAGCACTTGGACTCACCACCTCCAAAGAAGGCAAGGGTGCAGTCCTCCACTGGCAAGGTCATGCTCACAGTCTTCTGGGACCAGGACGGAGTAGTGATGACATATTTCCTGGCAAAGGGTACCACAATTACAGGAGCCTATTATGCTTAACTTTTGAGGAAATTAAGGGAAGCTATCAAAATCAAGAGACGAGGCAAGATCAGCAAAGGTACCCTCCTCCTGCTGGACAACGCTCCGGTCCACAACTCTCATGTCGCCAGATCAGAAGCACGAGCGTGTGGTTATGAAATCCTTCCCCATCGTCACTACTCTCCTGACCTTGCACCCTCTGACTTTCACGTTTTCCCAGCCATGAAGTTGTTTTTGAAAGGAAAGCGTTTTCCATATGATGCAGCCTTGATTTCTGAAGTCACGTCGTGGTTGGAGGACCAACCTGGGGTGTTCTACAAAAACGGTCTCCAGAGCTGCATCAAACGATGGGAGAAATGCATAACTCTGGGTGATTCCTATGTAGAGAAAGACTAATAACCGTGCCAAGTTTCGTTGCTCTACTGCTATGGGAAGTGGATCAGGGGCATTACTTATTGCACGCCCCTCGTAATACTTCCAAGACAAAGCTTCTTTCCTTTAATAATTACAAGAAACCTTCTAAACAACTGGTACTCCTGTTTAATTTTGCACTACCTGAAATCTCTCCGTTCATATTCTTCAGCTTAACGTTTACAAAGAACATAAGTTGGAACATATACATTGAAGGTATTGCCAAGCCTGCTGCGAACAAAGTGAACTCTCTCTACTATGGTAAAGGGCTACTTTGTCCTGAGAATATCTAGTACCTCTACAAGACCATCGTCCGCCTATGTATGAAGTATTGTTGCTACATTTTGGACTGATGCATCTGCTCCAAGCCTTTCTCTCCTACACAGGATTCAAAAGAGAATCGCCAATCTGATAGGTTCCGCTCTGTCAACCAAACTTCAACCCCTTGTCCTATCGATGAAATGTTACACCCTTGTACCTATTTTACAAGTATTTTAATGGAAGGTGCTTCGGCGAAATGCAAGCTTTTATACATCCTCGACGTACATACCACCAACATAACAGACAAGCAGAAAAATCTCACCCTACACAGAAGATATCCCTACATGCCCGAAAGATTTTTACTTTTTTTTTACATGGAGTTCACCACTTATCAAGGCCCAATGGCCACTCGGGGATAAGGGTTATTGTGTGTACAGTAATCAATGGGATAGTGTAGCAATAGTATTGGAGAATTGATAAGGTGTCATTACTTAGGGGGCGGTTCATCAGGAATTTGTTTGTGTTGGACTTGAAGACATCCAGGTTGAAGTCGGGAGGGAAACAGGCAAGCGGAACAGGGTTCCACAGGCGTGCAGTTCTAAGAAAGAAGCTTTGTTCATGGAATCTACGTTTTGATTTAGGCACAGATAAGGAGTGGGGAAAATTAGTGACAGTGGTTTCAGCTAGTCGGGTGTTTTTTGAAAAAGCGAACTGCTAGACTTTGGAATTCCTTCTCATGTTCCTGCTTCCCTGACTGTAATGACATGAAAGAGTTAAAGTGTAATGTGTGCGGACTTGCTGCCCAACTCCCTACATTGTATCCATATAAATTATGTCCCAAATAGTATCCCCCTACATCCAAGTGGCACTGTGCTTGAGGTGAAATAGCACACACACACATACATACACACACACACACAAACATTTAGCGCTCGAGATGCGTTCCCTACCGTTTGAGCTATCGACAGATAGATAAGAGAGATGTAACATTAAACTAGTTCAAGCTATAGATGAATTAGCGCATGCGCAAAAGTAATAGAAATAGTCGACAAGTTAAAATGAACGTTTTGCATTTCAATTTGCTGACATATTTCTGTACGCATTATTCATGCATCCAAACAAAGGTTTTACTCGTTGTAAACCGTCCTTGGTGTATGATTACAATTTTCTGTTAATTTTAGTGTTATGTGACAAGTAGTTTCAGAGTTTATCGGTTAAATATTTTCACACAGACACACATACTATTTTATAGATATATAAAAGCGTAGAATCAACATGTTCTGTATAGCACACCATGGCGCATGTTACAACTAGATAAAATATAAAGACGTGTGTAAAAAAATTACAAACAACGCACGTGTTAGATACAAATGTGATTCTATTATATTACAGGGAAATAAATAGTGTTCTACTCGCAGTTTATAATTGAATAGTAAGAAGTAATAATAATTATGCTTCCATATATCAATGTTGGAATGCCGCCTGCTGTCTTGGATCACTTAGTTTCGGCTTATCACAATGAGAAATATTTCTGCTAGCAGTGTAAGAATGGCGCTGACTGTATTGAATAACTAAATCGGCATGCCGCAGTAATGGCGGTTCGTTTAATGCTGATTGAAATGTAGTAACAGATTAGCCTCAGTATTGATATCATTGCCGTTAATATGGCCGTAGTCCACGATGATCACCATAAGCTGTATATCTCAATCATTAAAGGGAGGCGTTGAATGTAAAAAATGTATATCTTTTATAGTAATCACCAGGGCAATGACAACAGACTATTCTTATCATTGGTTTGACTCTCGAGTATATATCCGACACAGTTAATCAATCGAGAACCACATCACTCTATATAAAAGCGTATAAGATATCAACGATACGCACTCGAGAGTCAAAACAATGAAAAGAATATACTGTTGTCGTGGCCTTAGTAATCACACAAATTTTGCCAATTGCGATGTCTTGACGTCATCGAGTTAGTCGAGGGGAAAGAGATGCGTCAACGGAGACAAAATCATGTAAATTTCTGTCACATGCACCCGGTATGTCGAACGGTTAACTTCCGGTATGTTAATAAGGAGTGGCTTTAATATGCGCCATTAAAATAAACTCAGTTCTAGAATATATATATAGATAAGTTCTAGAATATATATAGATACGTCCTAGAATATATATAGATAAGTTCTAGAATATATATAAGTTTTAGAATATATAGAGATAAGTTTTAGAATATATATATATATATATATATATATATATATATATAGAGAGAGAGAGAGATAAGGACACTGGACTAAGACATCTAGAGCAGAGTCACACATCATTTTAAACGGCTCAGAATGTTCATATTCCAGTTGCAATGGTATTATAGCATTTATAAAACGGCCATCGTCGCCTCAACAAACCAGGTACATGCAGCGGGGGAGAGGATCACCTGCTCCTTTTCACTCCTGTTTTAAAAGTGCCCTTTTCAGATGAATGTATTATAGGCCTGTGACTCACTGAGACACTGCTTGTTTTTTCACATGAGCACCTTCCATGAAAAATTTCTCTGCACGTCACTGCAACAACCAGCACACATTATAATACTGTTTAATTTTCTTCTAGACTTTTTAATTCTTTTAATAATTTTAATTGCTTTGTACAAATATTAATCTAGAGCCGAGTTTATTGCAATCATCATATTGCATGAATCCGAAGATTCTATTCTCGGCATTGGTTTCCACGATATTTTTTCTGGTTAAAATTCTTCTTGAAATATATCGGCTACTTACAGAGGAGTACGTGAACTTTGCTAACATCCTACGTCAAACTGATTTTTTTTGTGGAACAAACTGGATTCGAACTTGGAACACTCAGGTCACAGTTCGTGTCGTTAACCACTTTACCACAAACATCTCCCGAGCAGTGATGTGGGGTAAGGTTTTTCTAATCATTGCATCTGACAGAGAATACCTTACGACCTCGTTTATTGTAATGATACATTTAATATGCTTAAAACCAACTTCGTACACTTGGAGATTTCAAGTTAGACTTACAGATTGCATTATAATACTGACGCATCGCCGATAACACTCTGCTTCTGATTTCATTGATTAAATCTCCACGCTAACACTTTTCATGGGAGGTCTATCACTAAGAAGTTTTTAAATCGAGAGCTTGAGTTTTGATCAAGTCCGTACTCGTTAATATACGAACGCAGCAAGAACTTGTTGCAGCTGAATAATATGATTATACTAGCAGATTTTTCAAACGTTGTCCCGGTGTAAAATACGTTGAATATAAATTTGATATATATATATTTGATCTCGAGAGATAATTAAGACTTACTGTAAATGCACATGTGCTCAGAGTCTATATCAAAGCAAATATTGCGCAGTCTCCAACTGCACTTATCCTGAATCGGTATTGATTAAATCTAGTTGTAAAAAGAAATACAGAGCGACTGAAAATAATGCCGAGATAAGCAGAGAAACTCACGTGTTCTGTCGTTGTTTCCTTCTAGTTACACAATCAAGTCTTTAGAGTCCAGTATACTCCCCTATTTAATCCATAGCTTGTTTGGATTGTATATAGATTCATACATATTACAATAATTACTAATGATTATGATGTAGTATTATATATATATATATATTATATTCGAGGTTTTCCTATTAAATCCGAATGAAAAAGATTGGTCTACTAACAAATTAAATATACTTATATATATATATGCGTGTTTGTATATATACATAAATATATATTTAATTCTTTTTATGCATTGTTTCTATATTGCGTAAAATTTAGGATAATAACGTTCTAAAACACACACACACACACACACACACACACACACACACACACACACACACACACACACACACACACACACACACACACATATATATATATTTAAGTGACATTGTCTGTTTGTCTGCAAATCGTCGCTACCAAACGCCTCTCTGAATATTTGGACTACAAGGTTGAAATTTGATGTATAGAACATTTGGACCTGGAGCAAACTTTCGATTTGGATTTTAGCCGGTAAAATAGCTGCTAAGATGTCAAAATTAGAAAACAAAACATTGACTTTAGCCTGGCGGAAGTGGACTGTACTTTTTCTGCGCATGCGCTAATTAAAAGTTATAGGTTAAACAACGTTATTTTTTGCAGTCTTGGTATACGTAGGGATTTAGTTCATACGCTAACTGATAAGGCTAAACCGCAATATATTTTGGTTTCGATTCGAGAGAGAATGAGCTCTATAATATTAAATACAATATCTGCATAAATTAAAATATCATATTTTAGCGTATCTTACGAATAGAGACGCCGGGTGACGTGCTAGTCTCTCTTTCTCTCTCTCTCTTTCTCTCTCTCTCTCTCTCTCTCTCTCTCTGTGTGTGTGTGCAGAACGGCCTCTACTAAACTACTTTGTCAATTTCTGGTCTATAGACTTGACACTAGATATATAAGAGATTGGGACATGTGGAATAAATACGATTTTGTTTTTAGCCGTTAAAAATAGTAACTAAGCGGTCAAAAGTGAAAAAAATTGGAACTTAGCAGGAACAAGCCGACTTAAAGTGATTCTCTACGCATGCGCAAAGATACATTTGCGCGTTTAAGCCGGTTAATTTGTATAGTTTTGATATGCGTGTGAACTTGACTTAGATGGTAGCTAATAACGCTGGAAAGCTAAATCTTTTGGTTTCGATTATAGCTGATCGCCTCTAAGTCATTTCCAAGTTAACAGATGATGATTGGTTGTTGCAACAAGGCAAAAACATTTGCAAAAGTGATTGAAACACGAGACGAGTGCTATTGATATGGGAATACATATTGTCACTCTGTCTCTAGGGACACTACCTAGTTGTTTTTGCCAGTCAAAAATCACTTATGATGACTTCTGTGAAAACTCTTGGTGAATAAATACTAATATCACTATTATTACTACTAATACTACTGGTGGTGGTGGTGGTGTTGTTGTTGGTGGTGGTGATGATGATGATGATGAAAACCAATGTAGATGACCCAGGGACATAGCAAATGTAGATTCGATGAACAAAGAGACGAAGCAATAAACCACATCATACGTAAATGCAGCAAGCAGACTCAAATAGAATATGAAAACATGACTGGGTTTGAAATCGTTGACAATAACGCAGTGAAACATAACAAAAACACAAAATAAAACGATTAATAAATAAATGAAAACATTAATATTCTCCCGAGAAATGACTTCGACTCTAAAAAAGTAAAATAAAAAGCAAATAATTAATCTTTTGAAATGGACACTAAGAATACATAACGAAAAACAAAACAGCGTTTTTAATACGTGTTTTCGATAATAATGATAGCAATTAAAATATCGCAGCCTGTAGTGATTAAGCGTTTCTATTAAACTAGCTGGGGCAATCGGAGTGATTTAATCAAGTCCATCAATATACGATTAGCGACGGATTTTAAACATGTTGCTCATGGCGATGACATTATTATAAAGGGGGGGGGCAGTATAATTAGGTATGCAATTATTGTCATCGGAAATTAGCATGTTGTTTTTATCCTCGCAATAATTACATCCATCTGCGCTTTTAAATTATATATACAACTATTGGTGCTTCTACAGAATTGTGACGAGATTTTTTAGTCGATAAATGAAGTTTTCAAATATAAAAAAACAATGGTTTCAACTAATTTTTTTATCAATTCTAATAAGTTACAATGGTAGCTTCCAAATTATGTAGTCGAAATTACCTGAATATTTCTGAATTATTCAACAAAACAACTTTAATCGTATTAGCACGTGAAAAATTGCCGCCATCATGTTTAAACCAAAACGGAAAATTACCTCCCTTTTGAACTCTCCTGCATCTTATGATCGTTTTCATCAAATTCTATTTTTTATTTTCTTTAATAAAAAATTTTCTACCTTATCGATTTTCGTAACGTTTGGATATAATCATCTTAAAAAACACGAGGAATACGTATACACCACTGTTTTCATGTGAAATTCCGTGCTAAGATTTCCGAAATTTCGTCCCAATAGTGTAGAAGCGCCTAACTATTATTATTTGTACTCATCACTGACAAAAACCAGCGGTGTCCCCTGGAGTCTGGGTGACAACGAATCTTCCCAGATTCCCAGTACTATCCATCTCTTTCGATAATCTTTAAAAATGAATTTTCGCGATCGCAACGGCCGTTTGCCATTATCTTCTCGCTGACAATGATCATTGGTCTTTACTGGAATTTGTGTGGAAATAAACTTTCCCAAGGTCCCAGTCCCCTTTGCACTGATCTAGTAAAGGTCTGGTTAGAGTTTTCTCTCACGAGTCTTTCCGTCCTTCTAGACACTTCTAGATTATTTGATGTGTTGCCAATGCAAACACCACTAGTTTTTTTGACGGGAGATATTAGTTAACTTACAATTTTAATGGTTCACTTTTTGGGCTCAATATTGTGTTTCTCTGTTTTTTTGTTTTATTTTTTATCTCA
>NC_136502.1:31209853-31272353 GCF_053919585.1 Euprymna scolopes
TCGCGTAAGACAAGGCACGAAGCGACTTGGTGTAACGAACTACAAAAACTGCTTGAAGATCAAAGACTAGTCAACGATAAATGTTAGATGGATAAATTCTGATCCAGAACACAGCAATACTTCCCCTTTGTCAGAAATATCCTCCATGGAGTGCGAGGAGAAAAGTACAAAATAAGAGAAGCTGAAGTTAAGAGGATGTTTAAAGTAAACTCAAGGTTAACTTGCCAGTGTTTTAGATGGATATTCAGTTTTGTAAATTACTAAAAATAGTCAGAGGGTGCACACTAATAGTTTTATCCCCTACCTCAAAGTATGCTTTTAGCAACTCACAATTTTCGAGAGACAGAGACGGGGGAAATGTCAATCATAAATATACTTAACTAACAAGGTCACCTGGCGTTGCTCGGGACCATATAAGTTATTATATATTATATAAAACCATGTCTGTTATTCTTAGGATAGAGCAATTTTTGATGTCTAGGTATCATTTGCCATCTTAATATTTTACCTACCCTAGGACGGGTATTACACATTATATGTATGAAATAATTGTACCTTCCCTAGGACAGGAAATTTAAAAAACCGTATATGGAAAAAAAAAACAAACTTTCTTACCTAGGGTGGGTAATGTACAACATATATTTAAAATAATTTACATAATTTTCTGTTGTGCTAACGTTTATGTACCTATTTACTATGCCTCCCCACGGGACAGAGTTAGACACCAGGGTCGTTTTTTAACGTGGAGAAAAGGTACAAAAATAAAAATTGTCTCAGTCGTGAAGGGTTTCTCCTCCACCGAAAGAGAACAAGAAATAGAAGTGCAGCATCTGAAGAACAGATACTACACTTTTAACGTTTATGTATGTCACAGGTAAGAATTTTTTTTTTACATCAAAATGCTATAGCGAAGAAGCACCTTATTTCTTATATAAATGTCATGCAACTCGAATATATTACATGATTTTCGGTTTTGATAACTTATGTACGTCACAGGTAAGATGTTCTTTGTATTTCATATGGGTAGTATACTGCATACCGTGGTATATAGCATGACTTTACGTAACGTTTGTCTTCACGAAAATCTTTGCAACAACTTACGTCCAACTTTTATTTTTTTCCTATGTCGCTATAAAATCAACCAACTAGTAATTTATTTTTTCAGATGCAGTTAGATGACAGTAAATAATAGAGTACTGGCGGGACCTGTGGAAATTCCACAGGGGACTCATTCATATGTAATATATTGATGTTGGCATTCTGTAGATGTTCAGTGTAAATGGAGATGCTCTGATATTATTGTAGCTTTTTTTTTGTTAAAACTACAAAAGTATTTATCTAAGCTAGCACGAATGCCGGGTAAAGCCCGGTCGTAAAATACGCTTAAATATGATATTTTAATTCTTGCAGATTTCGTATATATTATTATAAAGTTAATGTTCTATCGATTTTTGTATATTATAAAGTTATGATTTCAAAATACAAAAACAAAATTTATATATATATATATATATATATATATATATATATATATATATATATATATATATATATATATATATATGACTTGGGTGCATTAGCTTGAATCAAAACGGATATATATATATATATATATATATATATATATATATATATAACTTGATTTCCTTCAGCCATAATCATAACCGAAACCAAAACTTATGATGAATTCTTGATAAAGTTATTTATAAAAAAAATAGATTACTGGAAAACCATCAGAAATAATCGAAACTGAAACCAAAACTTACAAAGAATTTTTGATAAAATTATTAAAAAAAATAGATGACTTAATTGCCATCAGCTATAATCGAAACCGAAACCAAAACTTATGAAGAATTCTTGGTAAAATTATTTATGACAAGAAATGGAAGTACATAACAATTAAATGACACAGAAAATTACACACACGTATCGTATTAATATATAGATAACCTATTGAATCTAATAATCGTATAAAGAAAGTATTACTATTGAGTAATATGAAAGACCTAAGCATTTAATAAAACGCGTCAATTAAGGTATTTATGGACTTTGGTGGAAGCGTGCACTTTTCGAGTGCGCTTGTCTTGTGTTTATTGATCTCACTTGGGATCAAATGTAATATATATTTTCTAATGGCAGCGAAATTTACCGCAAAGAAAAAAAAACAAAAAAACAAAACAAAACAACCTTGCTCTACATGTCTGCTTAGCTATTTCTGAAAATCGATGAACTATACGATGGCGAAATCCACCGGATGTGGTCTAATCGTCTCAGCTGTCTGGAAGATCACGGATGTGTCGACCGAAATAAGCATCCCGCTGTCTCGTGACCGATATTTAGATGCTCTGATGGAGGCCAATTAAAAACATCTCTATTACTGTCGATGTAGTGTGTTTAGCCATTTAAATATTGACCAAGCTCAACTTGGTTACGAGTCAGCGATTCAACGAGAACCCGTTTATGGAGTCTGATCTGGTCATAGCTTCTACCTTTCACGTTAAGAGTGATTCTCTAAAAATGACAAACATTGAATTGTTAATAAAATTCGCAATTCTTTTTTTGCATTACATCCATACTTGATTGAAACAATCTACAGTGTATGGCTTGCTTGCTCAGCAAGTGTCAGTCAAGAATGACGAACAGACTTTGTTTCATAGACGTCCAATGACAAACGCGCTTGAATACGACGTGCAAGGTAGATAATAACTGATAACCCCGCTCTTTGCACTGAATCTACTTCCGCCTTTGATTGCCATCTTTTTAGCCTAGGACTTGTCTGAAAATTGTTTTCATATATATTGTCTTTGGAATAAGCTCACGAATAAACTTCTAAGAATTGATAGGGTCTGGTGATACTGAAGCCAGTTTGAGATCACATCTCTTACCGTTGAAAGGATCACCAAAAATAACCCCATTTCACCAATTATAATTATAACTAGCGGCAGGTCCTGAACACAGTCATTACCAGGTTAGAGACTGTGATTTGGTGAAGGCACTGGAGAATCGCTGTATGACGAATTTTGGCCAGGGCCGGGTAACCACAGTCTGTTCTCATGAATGGGATGCCCCGATACATGAAGAACTTGTGTCACTGCTACAATGTTCTCACGCCAGAAGATTTTGACAGCATAACATCTTTGAAAAGCAGGCCAGAGAGTTTAGTATATAATGACAAAACAGAGCTGAACGATTTACACAAGGCAGAAGTGAAAGTGGATGCTCCCGAAGAAGCCCGCAATTCTGAAGAAGTCCTACTTTTGTGAAGGAGTACCCAACAAACATGCCCGTCTCTAGGATGCCGCCTATGTGTTCAGGAGATCAGGAATGGATGTGATAAGGGTAGCAATCACCTTCCCCACATTAAAAACCGACCTTGTGTCTAACTCTGCCTTCTTGGGGAGGCAAGTAAACTTTCACCCACAATTGGCGTGTGTCCACTGTAAGGACGCAATATCATTCAACTTTGGAAACCGTCCGATACAAAAAATTAGACGAAAATAAGATTAATGCAAATTTGGGTGCTGTCCAGGTCAAAGTGTCAGCATAAAAAGACGTTTTCTTTTTTATTGTGCACTAGGCTGGCTGCCTGTCGTTGCCCAGGTGTTTGGAGGTGTGTGTCGAGAAAAAAAATGGTAGTAGGCAGGCAGGCAGGCTCCAACCCGTACCGCGAAGGAGGAAAAGAAGCACCGAATTTGGAAGGAAACAACAAGTAGACGACCACGACCTGTGCAGTGAACTAACCCAAACACAAGTTCAGTAAAACACTCGACCTAATACATAGAGGCGCAAAAACGTTAGATTAAATTCTTTTATTCCGCCTGAATGAATCAAAAGAGATTGAAAAACTACAGTGTTACATATGCATCCATAACCTGGAAGTTCCATTTCTCTGTTGCAGATATTGACGATGTGAGACTCTAAGAAAACATCCCTGTCATGGATGTACGTCAGAAGCAGATATGTGTCATTGAACTCCTGGCAAAAGTGCACTGAGAATGCTGGTGAGTATGTAGAAAAATAACTTCTGGAGTTAAGGGTCGCTTGTTCTAATGGTAGTAGTTCCGTCTTTTTAGCTCTTCAAGTTTGTTTAAGAATGGGAGGCTTTACTTTTGGAACGACCACGACATATAATTTAGATAGAGGTTCATATCACATTGATACGCTTTTCCCCAATCAATCTGTATATTTATCAACTATCTGCCCACGAATATCTATTTATCTATCTTTCGATAGATCGATCAGTCGATCCATCTATTTGTAACTTAATCGTTACATGTAGACATTCGGGACCCACACGTTGTATGCAGACAATCGCAAGGAAACAAAGACAAGGAAAGAATTCGAATCACTTTTTTTCAGTGGAACGACATACATTTATTTACATGTACTTTCCAGAATAACGCCATTTCTCTTCTTCGGAAGTCCTTTCGTGTTCTAATATGCTTAACAAGACTCTGCCGTGACGAATAGGTGGAACTCTGTCTTTGTCCAGCCATGTTTAGGACGCGTCTTTTCCTGTCACTCTCGGCCACATTTTTCTTTTTTATAATCTTTTTCTTTATTTATTTCTCGCTGTGACGTCACCTCGCACACGGCTCGGTCATTTGCATACAGCTGCTGTTGCTGCTTGCTTCCATATGTGCGTATGCGCTCTGTTACATATTTATCAAATCTCACCAACACAAGTTCAGCGAAACACTGAACATAATAAGCATATAATAGACACAAACATGCTGCATTTAAATATGAATCACATGAAATTTTGTATAAGATTTTCAGCAAGGAAAGAAAGCTGTGTATAAATATATATTTAACGAATCACAAATTCCACAATACTCTGGAACATAAGTGTGCAGTTTAATATGTTACTAGAGTTTATTCAGTACAAATTCGGAGGTCACAAAGTGTGGGATTACTAAATTTAAGCAAGTCCAGATAACAAATGGATATCTCTTTAGAAATAGGGATTTAACTTCAAAAATTAAAATAAAATAAAAAATACACTTTCAAATCATGTTGACATATCGGCTTTCATTAGATCATCCGAGTTAAGCAAAATTGAGCGTGATTAGTACAAAATAGGCGACTAGATTAATATGATCAGGCGCTGTGTGTGGAAGGACATCTCTCTGCAGGAACAAACGATTATAAAATCGGACTAACAACCGCGAATTAAAAAATGTTCTGCACATAACATATCTATAATAGGCTTTATAGCGCATTACAAACAGATAAACGTTATAATACGTTAATCTCTATTAATCCATTAACTATGCATCTAACGGAGACAATAACACTTAATTCGCTGCACCTTACTATAATAAAGATTCATACAAAATTTCTGTCAAATGGGCCCAGTAGTTTCAGAAAAAAAGCATTTAGAGTAAATTAAGAATGACCTAATACCTATGATTCCTAACATCGAACGAATGTCATAATATTTAGTTGGCTACACCTTGTTGTCACAAAAGTCCATCCGAGTTTTCAGCCAGATTGGCGCAGTATTTTCCGAGAAAAGTGGAAAGGACAGAAAAATGAAACATGAGGTCGTTGTACATAGATACAAAAAATAATGAAATCATGAATTTTTTTTTTATATAATCCCAGTAAGATTTCAATTAATAATTATATTATTTATAATATGTATCTTATTGCAATATTAAGCAATCAAAAAGGTGTGAAATGCCGTAAAACAAGCAAAGACAATAATTTTACCAATAAAAGTTAATTCATTTTTTTTTTTAAATATTTATGAGCAAGCACTTTGTAGAAATGGCAAATGTCGATATAGCACCCGATGACCTTCCTCTGTCTCTTTTGTATTTGATTTTTACAATTTCAAAATTTAAAACTCATTACCCACAGCGAAAAACGCACCGACTGTTTAGGAATAGACGATTTTATTTTGTTTTCTTTTCATGAGGGAGCGTGATTTTATTGCTGAAAACGCATTATAATATTAAATTCAAATTGTATTTCTTTTGTTCTAAATATATATCTGTATTTATTTAAATCATGAAATAAAATCAATTTTATTAAAACGCAAATCAAAATAAAGTTAAAAAGGACAAAGCATAACAACTAAACAGAAGAAGGAAACAAAAACATATCTAATATCGGAAATGGAATATTTATTGAACAATATTAAGCATGTGGTATTGACACAGCAGACAGCATCTTTAAAGCGCTGACATACGTATACACACGCAGGAAGCATTCATGTACATATATTGACAAAAAAAAAAGAAGAGAAATGGGAAAGGGCGGAGGAGTAAGAGGAAGAGAAGAGAGGTAGAGGGATGAGAACACGAATATTGCACGTGTTAATACGTTTTCACTCAAGATGCACTGCGCAGTGTGTATCATTTGTACACACACACACATTAACGCTAGCACATTAATCTTCATCACTAAATTCAAAAGACCTGGGTCACAATGACTAAAACAGCACAACTTTTGCCTCTCGCATCCATCGCTACCCAATCCTTCCTCTGTTCTCATATGCAATCCATACGCTGCAAACAAATATTGATAGTTTAAAACTGTCTTATGGTTGTCCAGAGCAATGTCGCAAGCTCCCAGGCAAATACTGCATGCGTCTTTAAACTAACATTCCAGATGATATGATGCTATGATTTAAAAAAATTTGCCTTTATCTGGATTGTTATGTCGACTGCACATATAGCCTTATAGATAAAAGCTGATATATATATATATATATATATATATATATATATTATATGTATATTATAGATATATTATAGATTATATATGCATATTATATCTATTGTATATATGTTATATATATTACATATATATTATATATATTATATATATTACATACATATTATATATAAATATTATATATTTTATATATAAATATTATATATGTTATATATATGATATATATAATATATATAATATATCATATTATATATATAATATATATTATATATATTATATATATTATACATATTATATATATATTATATATAGACTATATATATATAATATATATAATATATATATAATATATATAATATTTATATATACGTTGTTTGCTCGGCAACCGACAAGGCTAATATGCTTGCCAGCCAGTTTGCCTCCAACTCCACACTGAACCCTTCAGACCACCGCCTGCCTGACTTTCCTTTGCGGACAGACAAAAATCACCCCTGCTCAGGTGCATGCTATCATAAAAACCTTGACACCTCAAAAGCATGTGGACCTGATCTCATCCCAGTGCTCAGCCGAAGTAGCCCCAGTTCTCTCCAAACTCTACAACAAATGCTTTAATGAATCATGCTTTCCGGGCTGTTGGAAAACTGCTTCTGTGGAACAAGTATTCCAGAATTCTGGCGAAAGAACTGACCCATCAAATTATCGCCCCATTAGCCTCCTCCCACTTTTCGCCAAATTATTTGAGACCATAATTAACCATGTTCTAGTCCGTCACCTTACAGATGCTAAACTTTATACTGACAAACAATATGGATTTAGACAAGCCCGTTCCACCGCAGATATCCTCACTGTAATCTCTGAACGTATATACCATTCACTGGACAAAACGAGGGAGCGCAGAACGGTAGCTCTAGATATATGTAAGGCTTTTGACAGCGTATGGCATGAGGGTCTCCTCAGGAAAATTAAATCATACGGTATCACTGGTAGAATACGTAACATAATAAAATCCTTCTAAGATAATAGAAAAACCAGGTTGTCATCGACGGTCGTACATCTAAGCAATACAATATAAATGCGGAAGTGTCTCAGGGGTCTATCCTTGGACCTCTATTGTTCCTAATATTTATTAATGACGTCCCCGACAAAACTGCCTATGAGATGGGTATATATGCTGATGACACCACACTCTATAACAGGCATGACAGGAAAATAAATGAACACATAACTAAAAAAATGGCAAAAACACTAGAGGATGACCTCCAATCTGTAGTGGAGTGGGAACAAAAATGGATGGTCACATTCAATGCTGCCAAGACTAAACTGGTTTCCTTCAATAATTACAAGAAACCTTCTCTGTCACTAATAGCAATGGCCAGTGACTCCCTATCCGAGAGTACATCTTTCAAATTGCTTGGTCTAACGTTCACAGGAAACATGAGTCGGAACAATTACATTGAAAACATTGCCAGGGCCGCTGCTAAGAAGGTAGGTTCTCTCTACCGTGCTAGAAAACTACTGACACCTGAAAGTATCCTGTACCTCTATGAGGCACCATTCGCCCATGTATGGAGTATTATTGTCACATTTGGGCTGGTGCATCTGCTGCTAGTCTCTCGCTCCTAGACAAGGTTCAAAAGAGAGTCACCAATCTGATAGGCCCTGAACTAGCATCTAAACTTCAGCCTCTGTCTCATCGACGAAACGTTGCATCCCTCTGCCTATTCTACAAGTATTTTAATGGTGAATGCTCTGACGAACTGCAGACACTTGTGACCCCACGACTTAGACACCATCGACAAACTCGACAGGCAGCTAAATTCCACCCCACGCAGTAGAGATCCCTAGATGTAAAAGATCTTTCTACTCCAGTAGTTTCTTCCCCAGAACCGCTAGACTCTGGAATTCCATTCCAGGTCCCTGCTTCCCCAACTGTACTGACATGCAGAAGTTCAAGTGTAACGTGAACCGACATCTTGCTGCCCAAATCCCTACATAGTAGTTGCTGCCCTTGATAAGAGCCCCTACACCAAATTTGCAATGTGCCTTGTTTGGGGTGAAAATATAATAAAAAATATATTTATATTATATATATTATATATATATTATATATTATATATAATATATATTATATATATATAATATATATTATATATATATAATATATATTATATATATATTATATCTATTATATATATTATAAATATATATTATATCTATTATATATATATTATATATATTATATATATATAATATATATTATATATATAATATATATTATAAATATATATTATATCTATTATATATATATTATATACATATATATATATATATATATATATATATATATATATATATATATATATATATATACCAGATTAAAGTATTCAAGTGTGGTAACTCATGAATTTATTGTTCCATTTGACTACTGTACACTCATTAACTCTTATACTCAAGTGACCTCATAGCCTTTAAAACTTCTTTGTAGAAAAACAAAAAACGAAAAATAAAAACAAGATGTATTTTCATTAATATAAACAAATTGATATATTGGCGACATAGGATATGCTAATGGTTTGGAAAAATCGTCGGTTAAAACCAGAACGGTTACTTTCCACAGTCGCTTGATGAGTACTTCTGGTATAATCGAATATTCGTCCGAGATAGCGTCGCGAGCATTAAAATTTTTTATATATATATTTATATATGATACATATATGATGTATATATATGATATATATGATATATATATATATTATATATATCATATATATATATATATATATATGTAAATATAGAGAGAAAAGATCAGTGCCGTATCTGTTCACTTAAATTAATTTGTTCTTAACCATTGTAGGGAAAACTAAGGACATTTTTTTTTACATTTTTGCCTACTTCCAGAGTGCCCTTTTTTAGCTAGGTTTTCACCAGATATGTCACATATTGCTCTCGTAAGGAAGCAATTACTTAGCAATAATTGCAGCCAGAAAATTTATACACAAATTCAACTACTAATGTTTGTGTGAATTTATCAAATAGTTTAATTACGTTGTGCTCATCATTGATATCTTTTTTTGATAAACATCGGTGTTTTACTTAGGAAACTACAACGATACAATCATATATATATATATATACATATATATATATATTATTTTTTTACCTACCTTACTTTTATATAAACACAACGCCTAATGAAGAGGTCTCTAGTTAATTGTGACTGGCTGACTGAAATATGCTAAAAAATGTGCAGCGACATATAAATGTTTATGTAGAACATATATATGTCTCTAGCCAAACGGCAGAAAAATACATCATGATATAAGTTTTTTTTTTCTGTACTTGGTCAGTGTATGGGAATCTTCCTCACTACAGGCAACTTATTTTTGCCCAAATACAGTCTGCCTTTTTGATACAGTTTGATTTCTCTCACAATTAAAACCCAACTTTTTTTTCTAACTTTGTCCTCGTGGTGAGGTAGGTATATCATTATATTCTGGATTGATTTCTATTTCATTTTGAAAAAAAAAAAATAGAGGTGTGAGATAAAACATTGGAAAGGGGAAACCGAATAAGAAAATGCAAGGGACAAGAAGAAGAAGAAAAGAAGGAGAAGAAGGAAAAGGAGACAGTGAGAATGATAGAAGAAACGTGGAAGAGTGAAAACGGAAAGAAGGAATGAAGGCGGCAAATATAATGAAAAAAAACCCAGAAGAATATTGGAAGAAGAAGAAGGAGAAGAAGAAGAAGAAGAAGAAGAAGAAGAAGAAGAAGAAGAAAAAGAACGAATTGTGGTAACGGCGGAAGATAAAAAGACGGAGATAAACAAGAAGAAGGACGAATAAAATAAGAAAAAATAAATTTCTAAAGAAAATTGGAGCACGAGAAAATGAGAACATATAATGACTAGCGGGAGTACCCGGCGTTGCCCAGGTGTTTGAAGGTGTGTGTTGAGCTATAAAAAAAGTGGAAGGCTCGAACCCGAACACGCGACGTGAAGGCGGAAAAGAAGGTGAAAGAAAACGTGAACTTTTACCGCTAGACGAAGACGGGAGCGGAAGTGTAAAGCATTGAAATTTAGCAATGTCATTCATTCGACAGAAAGCTGAAAACTAAACTGGCCTATAGCCAGCTTTCTGCCGAATTATCTTCGCCACGATGTTGGGGGGGGGACCAGCTCCCTCTCTAAGAGCGGGGGGTCAGGCAATGTCTTAATGAATAGCAATTGTGTGATGTGAAGGATATTCCCCACAGTGACCAAAGCTGATTGCCTGCAATACTTCCGGTTTGTTTCGATTCAGTTTCGCTTTATTTATTTATAGGTTAAAATAAATCTCGCTCAAAATTAATCTAGAGGTGACCTCCGTTCGAAAATCGTAGATATTATAATCTAAGGAGTATATAAAAAGTTCTCCAAAATAGTACCCCCCCTCGAGAACCCCGGCGAAAAAAGCCTTTGCTGGACATACAAAAACGCATGAGGCCATTTTGCTTTATATATATATATATATATATATATATATATATATATATATAGAGAGAGAGAGAGAGAGAGAGATAGATAGAAATAATAGATGATTGTAGATAAAAAGAAGATGGTATTCGAAAATGAAAAAAGAAATGGAAAACGATGGTCGAAGATAACGAAAAAAAAGGTAGAAAAGGGATAGAAGAAAACATGAATGTCGAAAGATGAAGACGGAGGAGGAGGAGGAGGAGGAGGAGCGTGGGGAAAAAGGACGAAAAGTTAAATGATGGAAAAACAAATACGAACAACTAGAACATAAAAAAAAAATCATTATTATTTTATAAAACAAAACAAAGTAACATCCACAACCGACATGTTCGATTTCACATTTAGATTTTCGGCTTTTAAGAGCTGAACATAAATTTGATTTTTTTTTCCAAACACTCAGGGTCGAAAGTAGAAGTTTGAAGAAAGTAAAAAAAAAAGTTAAGGACAAACTCAGAAACTTCTTGAGGACGCAAGTATTTAAAACGCATTCAGATAAACAAACACATCTAAAGTGAAATAAATAAATGAATACGAAAAAAAAAATGGCTGAAAAACAAAAGAAAGACATAACTAATGCCAAAAGCAAATGCAAACGATGAAAGAAAACGATAATGGCGTCCGGGCGATCTTTTAGCGAATGTTTCACCTATAAATCAGCCATGTTTTTGTTTTTGATTTGTCTACTGACATGCACATAGAACAACATATACACAAAATAAAACGAGTATAACAAAGCGATAAAACGAAAGAAAAAAAAGGTTAATGAAAAGTAATGGTTTCGATCGGTCGACAGGGGAAGGTGTACATTACTGCCGTCGAAAAAAACAAAACAAAAAAAAAAACAGAGATTATTTTGTAGGAAGCGGTTTAATCTAGAATAGCAACATCTAGAAGCGAAACAAGAATTAAAATAAATAAATAAATAAATAAATAAATAAATAATAATAATAATAATAATAATAATAATAATAGCGAGACTTATTGTCACTCAGGCTCCAGGGAACAGCAACGGTTGTCAGTGAGTAATCTTTGAGATGTATGAGAACTCTTAGGGAATACAAAAAAAAAAAATGAATAAAAATAAAAATAAAATAATAACAACATTTAATAAAAAAAGCGAAAAACAAGGAGAATGAGAACCATGTGCTCGAACGGGACACGCAAAAGTAAAGTCAGCGACTTGTGAATTTAAATTTCGTAACACGAATTTATTTCAGTTTGAAATTTTTTTTTTGTTATGATATGTGCCTAGGTTTTTGCTTGTCTTTTTAAATTGTACTAGCATTCAAAGCCCTCTCAAAAAAGACGTAAAACCATATGGGGTAACTGGTAATTCGAAAGTCTTTTTTTATTAAAAAAAAAAAAAGGAAAAAAAAGAGAGAAGTCCATTTTTGGCAAAGACGAGCTGGATTTGTGTATATATATATATATATATATATAGAGAGAGAGAGAGAGAGAGAGAGTAAAAATATGAGGACTGCGATTTCTTCCCAAAAACCTTACCCCGACTGACCGATAGCTACTCAACCATCTCCACGATTTTATTTATTAAAGAATTTTTTAGCGGGAGCGGAAATTATCGCCCCCCTCCTCATCCAAATAAGGGAAAAGCAACTGGATGTATATTGAGTATAATACTATGTCCTTTTTTGCGTGTATGATAGTACACAACGTCTCATGAACATGAGAAAAACACTATGCCTATGATAGGATCACAGGTAAACTAAACCTGTGGCCATGTGCAGCCACATACACTAAGATAATGATATTTATTGATGATATAAACAGTGGGACTCAGAAGAAAGATCTGAGTGTCATGTACGGCAGGTGTTCTCTCGTTGGCCAACATGGTGAACCCGCTCGGCATCCTGCAAATGTTGGCTCTCCATCTAATTTCCGGATATAAGAACACAGATTAAATCCTGGTAAATAATATTCCTACTTTCAGGTCCGACACCAATGCCGACGAAATGTAAGGAAACGCGCACAGACAGAAAAACAAACCTTAGAATCAAAGAAAGAAGTGGCTATAGAAGATAACAGTTACTACAGAAACAATCCAGACGACAAAGACTTCCGTAAACAAATGAAAAATCTGTGGGACACATCTACTGGCTACCCAGCAACTGAATGAAGGATTGTGGACCAAGCCAAGCAGATCCTTAAAAGAGGTTTGCTGTCAAAATAGAAATCCAACAGAAGATAGCTAGTACAACAGATGAAGGAATGCTCTTTCGTAAAACTCACAGGTAGAAGACTATTAAATTATCAACTTTGGAACTGAAACAATGGGAGAAAGGCAAACCACAGAACTTTATCAAAAAGAAGCAAGAGAAGTTGAAAACATCAAACGATATATGCATGAGGATAAAACTAAACTATCATCACTATAAAATCAACAGAGTAAGAAATTAAAATAAAAAACAGAAAAGACTCCTCTAATATATCCCAACAAATACTATCACAGATCTTAATAACTTGATAGATGATGGTGCTAAATCAGTAAATATAAAACTAAAAACGGAAACTAAACATGACTAAAACAAAGAATCTACAAAACCTGAATGGGGAATATGATTGGAAAGTCAGATCACCAAGCTTAGAAAAGAAGCAAAAAACAGAATGCAAAAGAACATGAACTACGGGAAAGGGAAAATCTGGCTACAAGGAAAAACTCCATAATTATCATGAAGAATTAAAAAAAAATAGCAGCAAAAAAGAAAGACTGAGATAATATAAATATACATCAGAACAATACAGACACAAAAAAAGGCCTTTGAAACCAATGAAAGACAATTCTACGAAAACGTGAATGGGGAAATAATAAAATCGGAACAAGCGAACCCAACAGAAACCAACCATTTCTGCGACCAGATATGGGGACAGCCTCATGATCACAACAGAAACACCAAATGGCTGAAGGACATGAAGAATGTACTTCAGGAAATTGAAGAAAGAAGAGAAACGGAAATTAATGAAGATACGCCCAGGATGACACTAAGGAGAATGGCGAATTTGAAAACACCAGGTCACGATGGTATACATACATATTGGTTCAAAAAATGTACGATAGTACATGGTAGACTGGTTAAAACAGAAGTACCAGAATGAATGATCAAAGGAAGATGCTAAAAAGACCCTTAAAAGGGGACGACACCAAGCAATTACAGGCCAATAACCTGGTTACCGATCATGTGGAAAATTTTAACTGCACAACTGAATGAACAAGTCTACTCCTCCCATGGCACTCGTTAACTACTGTCTGAAGACCAAAAAGGATGCCGGAAAAGAAAAAAGAGGGACACACGACTTTTTATACATAGACCAAAATATCTTGAAAGATGCTAAAAGAAGAAAAAGAAAATAGCTATGGCATGGCTCGATTATCAATGACAGCACTCCACAAGCATGGATAACTGAATGCCTAAAAATGTGCAAAATATCCCACAAAATACTTAATATTATTAAGAAAGCTATGGCGATATAGAGATTGGAATTGACAGCTGGAGGACAACACATGACTGAAACAAGAATGCAGAGAGGTATCTTCCAAGGAGACTCGCTATCACCACTAGTGTTTATCATAGCCATGATGCCACTCAACTACGTCCTTAAAAAATGTAATGCCAAATACAAGTTTACAGGCATACAGTAAAGGATAAACCACCTCATGCATATGGATAAACTGAAACTGTTTGCAATAAACAAAAAGGATCCAGAAAAGCTGATAAACACAACCAGAATATCCAGCCAGAATACTGGAATGGAATTTGGGATGGAAAAGTTTGCACTACTGGATATGAAAAGGGAAAAACTAGAGATATCAGAGGGTACTGAGCTGCTTAATCAAGGAAATATGAGGGCGCTTGAACAAGACAACACTTACCAATATTTAGGTGTCCTGAATGCAGACACCATCAAATCTATGGAAATGAAAGAGGAGATTGGAAAATATTTGAAAAGACTGAGAAAACTCTTATAAATCTAATTAGAGGAATAAACACCTGGGCAGTATCACTAATAAGTTATTCTAGACCTTTCATGAGTTGGGCCAAAGAGGAACTCAGGCATCTTGATCAGAGGATTAGGAAATTAATGAGGATGCACAGTGCATTTCACCCAAAAGCCGATACCGACCTACTGCATGTGAAAAGAAACGAAGGAGGAGAAGGACTAATAAATGTTGAAGATTTCGTAGAGAACACACACACACACACACACACACACACACACACACACACACACACACACACACAAGACTTTGAAAAGTATATGAGCCAGAACACAGAAAGTTTGATCACCGCAGTCAGAAACACCGACAGAAATAACAATACAGGATATAAAGAAACCAAAAAAAAAAAACAAAAAAAACAAAACAAAAACAAAATAGAAAAGTGGGAAGAGAAAGCAATCCATAGACGATTCAGATGAATGACAAAAGAAAAGAACCACATAAACATCTGGACGTGGCTAAGGAAATGACAGAGAAACAGAATCTCTACTGACAGCTGCACAGGACAACGCGATTACAACGAACCACATCAAAGCTAAAATAGACAAAACACAGGAAAACAGTAAATGCAGACTTTGTGAACAAAAAGAAGAAACGATAAACCATATAATAAGCGAATGCAGTAAATTAGCCCAAAAAGAATACGAGGACAAACGCGACCGCATGGAGAAGGCAGTGCATTGGGAGTTATATAGACGACTGCATCTTGAACACACAGACAAATGGTTCAAACACCAGCCGGAGACTATACTCGAAAATGAAAACCACAAAATGCTTTGGGAGATAGAGATACAGACAGATAAACCCATCCAAGCTAGAAGACCGAACGTCATAATAATAAATAAGAAAAAAAAAGAACCTGTCAAATTGTTGATTTTGCCGTCCCAGCGTTTCACAGGGTGAAGAGCTAACAAACAGAAAAGCGAAACAAATATGCGGTGCTTGCCATAGAACTATCAGGAATATGGAACCTGAAGAATATCAACATAATACCAATAATTGTAGGAGCATTAGGAACGGTCCCAAAGAACTTGGAGACAAAACTAGGAGAAATCGGAATCAAGAGGAAGACTCAGACTATGCAACGGACAGTTATGCTGAAAACAGCTGGTGGTAGCTAGTATAGGGTTTGACTTCCTTCTGGGGATGGATGTTATCAAGAAATTTTGAGGCGTGCATATTGATATTGGGATCAGCCTTTGCTTTAGGTGCGACCATTCAGCTGGAACAGCCCGACTTTTGCACGGACTTCGACCAATGCACCAAAACCTGGACCATGTCATTGAAGTGGTCCGGTGATCAGCCACCACAAATTTTATACAATAGAGTGCCAGAGTATAACATCCCTGTGAAAGCCCGCGAAGACTATGATATTGAGCTACAGGCCTGAATTAATAATGGATGGTTGATTTTGTACCCAGAGAAGGAATTGAGGCCCTCAAAGGGCATAATCCTACTAATAGCGGTCATTCAGCAGAACAACAAAAGATGAAACTACTGTCAATAATTTTCCCCACTCTTTATCTGTGCCTAAATCCAAACATAGATTCCATGAGCAAGCTTCTTTCTTAGAACTACACGCCAGTGGAACTCTCTGCCGCTTTCCTGTTTCCCACCTGACTACAACTTGGACGTCTTCAAGTCCAACATAAACAAACTCCTGACAAACCGCCTCCTTAAGTAAGACACTCTATCAAAACCCCTAATACTAATGATTATTACAATACTATCTCATTGATTACTGTACACGCAATAACCCTTATCCCTGAGTGGCCTTCGGGCCTTGATAAGCGGTGACCCCGATGTAAAAAAAAAATCTTAAAGAAAATGCGGACTTAATCTACAAGAATGACACTCGCCAATCGGGCATATGTAAAATGCAAGAAAAATAATGCAAAAATCAAATAAAGAAAACTGAGTCTACGAAGTTATAAACTGACTAATCCCCCCTTTACATATCTCACCCCTTCCTATCTCCCTTACCTTCCTTCGCCCATAAACATTTCCTCCCCCTCATCCCCCGAAATGTCCAAAGATCAAGAAGGATGGAAAGACTGAGGAGTGAAAGCACTTAGCAGATCTCACCTGGATTATTGCGGAGTTGGCTGGGACGTTGGGAGGGCTTATTGCCACCCAAATTCCAATGAAGACTAATGGTCACTTTCAGCGGAAATGACTGATAAGCAACTGTTGTGATGGCGTAAATTTATTTGCAAAAGTTGTCGAAAGAGGTGAGGATTACTGGAAATCTGGGGAGACTAGTTGTCACTCAGACTCTAGGGAATACCACCAGTCTTTGTCAATGAGCAATCTCTGACGATGACCTGTGTGAGAACTAGTGAGTGACTGAATAATAATAATAATAATAATAATAATAATAATAATAATGATAATAATAATAATAATAATAATGATAACAACAACAATAATAATGATAATAGTAATAATTTTGTTTTAAAGAAAACCCTTGAGTGCATAAACCAACCCACATAAACAACATATACTCACCAGCCACGCGTAAATTTTAACAGCAGTAAAACAAAAAGATGGAGCAAACAAGAAACGAATCCAAGAAATTAAAACTGCATGAAATCTTATTAATTGTGAAACAACAGCGCAATATCAGCCATACAAAATAGTCGTTAAGGATCAAAGAAGATGCAAGGTCCGAGGAAGCAAGGACACAGTCCTAATCTCCACTGGTTGAATGCAAAGAGTGCTAGAACCTTTGGAAAGGCGTATTGTCACCAAAATTCCAGTGACGGCCAATAATTTTTGTCCGCGAGAAATCAATGGTAAACGGCTGTTGCGATAATGTGAGACTATTTGCAAATCTTATTAAAAGAGGTGGAAATCTGGGAAGACTTGCTGTCAATCAGATTCCAAAGAACACCACAAGTTGTTCTCAAAGGGCAATCTCTAATGATATCTTTTGTGACTACTTCTAGTGAGTAAATAATAATAGTTAATGAGGATGGAGATTGCTAAGAAAACTTGTATCGTGCCAATCATCATAGGTGCGCTTGGCTCAATTCCAGATAACCTTGAGAAGCAGTTGACACTCTTTGGAAATCAAGTACATCACTGTACACCAGAAGTCAGTTCTACTTAGCAAAGCAAACATTCTACGCTAGGTGCTTTCCATCTAACTTATTCTTCGACTATGCTCACTAGCTTTATTGTAAAAAATCCTGTGAAGTACACGAACATAATAACAATAATAATAACAATAATAATAATACTACTACTACTACTACTAATAATAATAATAACCATATGGAAAGGAAAGAAACTATATCAACGATATATATACGATTGATAAAAGCAATAACGCATGAACATACGATCATGGCTGCGAAAAGGAGACTTGAACAATAAAAGCGAATCGCAACTGTGCCACTATATCCCTAGTGAAGACACACACACACACACACACACACACACACACACACACACACACATATATATAT
The DNA here is from genome assembly GCF_053919585.1 of Euprymna scolopes. Classification (NCBI taxonomy): domain Eukaryota; kingdom Metazoa; phylum Mollusca; class Cephalopoda; order Sepiida; family Sepiolidae; genus Euprymna; species Euprymna scolopes. The sequence goes on from NC_136502.1 coordinate 31,228,533, forward strand.
ATATATATATATTAGTTAGTTAGTTAAATAATGACAATATTTATAAATAATGTTACCATCTATCTCCAAGCAGGTGCTCTTTATACAATAAGAAAATAACGGAAAAGGTTAGAAACATGATTTCACTTTGGTTTTCGACCGAAAACCATTTTGGAAACACGCCATTAACACAAGACACTGCCAAAGCAAACAGGTTCACACTTTTTCCAATTTCTAAAGAGTTCCACTGACGTCTCAATTCTATGCGACACTGTTCCTGACTTACCTCCCCTTTCAATGGAGAAACACTATCTATAACCAAGCCGAAAATAACATCAGGTCAGTCGGTATTTTCTTTTCAGAGGCATCCATCCATTCTTATATAAAGGCTCTGTCCGTCGGTTATGGCCCGTGAAGCCTCAGTTTAATTGATAGAACATTTTCATCATTTTGGATTGAATTAACGCATCGTATTTTAGATATGTGTCGCTCGATTTGTAAGACTTAAATTGAAAATGACATTTCTGGCATGTTATAATGCTTAACTTTGAATTTGTAGCTACGTCCACGTATCTCTATACAAATTGTGTCTGTCTGTCTCCAGTAATGTTTACATTTGAAACAAGATATGCAGCATTTACCGCGCATATTGAGTGGATGTACCTCATGTGAATATCCATTCCTGTTCAATGCTTTATTCACGTTTCAGTGGATATCTACAATGTTCTATTCTACAGGACATCAAAGGGATACAATAAGATGCCTAGGTCGCCCAAAGCAGGTGTGTGTGAGTGCGCGCGTGTGTGTGGGGTATGTGTGTGTGTTAAAAGCGGAACTCGTTTGCAAGCAATGTTCGGATACATACCGGAAGGAAGTCGCGAACGTAAAGCCATATCGCCGGAAACTGAATACACCAACGGAACCATTTTTTGTTAAGTAAAGATTAGGCGAAAGTACTTACCTAGAAAATAAAAAAGAAGAAAAAAATTAATATAAAGTCACATCAACATATTTAGCATACATTTAATACAAGCAAAAATGTCCGGCGTTACCCGGAATTAATTGTATCCTCTTGCGTCAAACTCATAACCTCATATTACTTTTTTTTTTAATACTTATTTTCTTTACTTTTTATAACTTTCAATTTTAAGAGTTAGTCTAAAAGAATCAGTATCTCTGCAGCTTTAGTTGTATTGACTGGCATTCGTTCTCGACAATTAGTATGACAGAAACTGTGCCATTTCGGTGTGCTTTTATCTGCCGGACTGAGGTATTGGTCCTGGATAGTACCTAAGGGATCCACCCTTCTAGACCTTGTTTCTCATCTTTCGTGTTGGCTGTTTATTACTCACTACCTTAGGCGTCCGACACGGGAATACGTGCAGAGCTTCCCAGACGATTTTTTAAAAGATGGACTTTGTGTCACATCTTCCTGCGGTGAGAAGGAAGTAAATACCAGCCATGTTCAAGCGGGAGGGGTTAAGATTAGGGTTAAGAATATTTATTGAAAGCATTGTTGTTATTTCGGTAGGGTTTTATATTCTCGAGTTCACCAGGTGAAATTCAAACGCTATTCTACATATTTTTTTCAACTACCTAAGCTTGTAAAAATCTCCGGACTTTTCTAATTTTAGAAGATTGGGTGTTCATTTTCTTATTTAAATATAATCTACGATGATCACCAACTTCTAGACAAGTAAGCACCGGTGATCACGAATTAATTTTACCGGTAAACTTTATAAGAGGCAGGTAACCATTTTTCGACGTTATTTTTTAAAGGTTTCTGTCGGTATATTTTATTTTTTATATTCAATTTTTGCTATTAAAATTCAACAACGAAATTATCTCAGTTGTCTTTTCTGTTGTATAAGGTAAAGCCGAGTTTAGTGTCTTGAACTAGATTCTGACGTTTTCGACACCCAACTACGATTGCGTGTTGATTGGTGAGATTAATCAAAAACGTTTTTATCTTCATCTTCAAGTCGATTCCAGAAGAACTAAAGAAAACCCGTTATTTCCTTAGACTTTTGTGATACTTATAATCTTGATTTTGTGATATTGTTAACAATACAATTTATTAGAGCGGTTGTCTTACGGAAGAGAAAGATGAAAGTCGCTATTTAATGCTTCCCCTCGAGGACACACTCAAGCACAGAGTCGATTTTCAAATTTGAGAAAATCCAGCTCCTCACAAAAGGTACTGCTGAAGAGTAAAATAAGATTTACCATTGTCTGGAAGGAGTTCTCCTTCATTGATCAAGGACAAAAAAGATAGAGTGGAGTATTAGAACATATACTACACTTTGCTCATAGCCAAAAGACTAATTTATTGTTATTGCTATTTAATTGCTTCGCTACTAGAGCAATATATGGCACAAGGTCGGTTTTAATGTAAGCGGAAAACCAGCTTCTCAAAAAGGGCCACTCTGGAAGTAAGCAAAAATATAAAAATTGCTTAGCATAAAAGGGGTTCTCCTAATATTGAATGAAGACAAATTAACTTGAGGGAAAGATAAGAACGGATACTCTGAAGGCCGGAAAAGGCCAAATTATTTAGTGAAATAAAAATTCCACCAAGAGAATATTACAATAATATAAACATGACAATAAAAAAAAAAATCGACACAAATTTCTTTTCACTTATGCATAAAGCACTTGATTTTGGATAATGTTGAATGTCTTTCCATTATTCTACGAAGGTTTGGATTACTCTTACCCGGCTCCCTTTACCAAAATACCGCACTCACGTCGTAGAGTTAAATCTATTTAAGCGAAGGAGGATTAGAGACACGCTCCAAATTATAAACACAAATAATACGTACACAAAAAATCATCATCGTAAGATAAATGATTATCTTGGTTATTTCACATAATTAATATTTAAAAAAAATGGCTGAATAAAGACGAGTTTGTGATTATTACAGCCTGATCTCCATAGTTTATATAATCTAACATTCTAAGTATTACTGCACTGACAATAAGTGATCAATCTAGTCTAATTTTCATAACTGTTATATAAATAAACTATTCGATTATTTATTATGATTGTGTTTCGTAAGTCTAAATGGAATACCTCTTAAAAGAGGTAGTTTATAATGAAATATTTATAAACAATAACTTAGGCATGTTAACTTGATAGAATGGAATTTTATTCTGATATGTTTTCAATTGGATAAGGAATTTGGAATCAATGTAGCCAGTTTGGAATGTTGGACTGACAACAAATGGATTACGTGAATACCATTAGGTGATGATGTAATAATTTAGAAAGATAGTTTTAGATATAGACGTGGAGTTTAGTCATTTGAAGAAAGCAGTCGAGTATCGGCCATTGGCCTGGCCGGATAGAGAATGTGGTAATCCACTCGATTTGAGTTGTTCAATAAGAAAGCAGTAGAAATTGCAATTCTCACAGGATAATTGAAGAATAAAATATTATGAAATTCACCAACTTTGTCCGATGTTGCTAAGAAGAAGAGATGACACGAGGAGAAAAGGTATGATGTTTGTGTATACGTAAACCTACACACACAGGTTGCTTATTTTAATGCTACAATTTCTGTCTTTGTTTCTTTCAACATCTTTTTCATTAAAAAATAGGAGGCATTACTTTTGAAATGACTCTCGATCACGTAAATTGGATAAACATGTGTCAGTAAATAAAAAGAATAAAACTACAAAACTCTTTTCGTTATTCAGAAAAGTTTTTACGCTTAAAAACAATATATAGCATGTTTTCTATCTCTCTGCCTCTCTCTCTCTCATGTTTTCTCTCGCCCCTCTTTCCCTCTCTCTCTATCTCTCTCTCATATATATATATATATAGATATAATTATTTAAAAAATATAATTAGCCACTGACACGTGTTTCGTCGTCCACGACTCATCAGAGTGGCTGAATCTAGCAAGATTTGAAATCGGCACCACGTAGATGTTTTTTATTTGTTTTTGTTAGCGATACTTTCTTGAATGAATTCAAGTATTTATACGAAAGTGCATTTTTACCTAAATGCTTGTTGGGAATAATTTTCCCATTGACCAATCTGGTACCCTCTTTTAATGGGGAGCGGCATATATATTATTTTTAAACTATAATATATATATATATATATATATATATATATATATATATATATAGATAGATAGATAGATATATGTGTGTGTGTGTGCGTGTGTGTGTGTGTCTACGAATAGTAGATCTTGAGCGAGTGTACCTATTTACTATGCCTCCCCACGGGACAGAGTTAGACACCAAAGTCGTTTTTTAACGTGGAGAAAAGGTACAAAAATAAAAAAAATGTCTCAGTCGTGAAAGACTGATCCTCCACCGAAAGAGAACAAGAAATGGAAGTGCAGCATCTGAAGAACAGATACTCTTGAGCGAGTGTAGCAGCGCGGTACATACAGCGTCTAGCCTTCCCAAATAGTCACCCATCTGGTACTGGGCAGGCTCATCGTTGCTTAAGCTCGGTAAACTGACGCGAAATGGTGAGTCAATATGATTGTGCCGTATTAGAAAGAGCCAGCAATGATTATTATTTTATGTTAAATTTATGTGCAAAACTGATTTCTTACTTGAAATTATAAATTACTGTTTTTTTCTTTCCGCTACGTAATAATTTAATAAAGGATTAAGAGAAATGAAATAAACTTATTTGAGAACTATCGGATAGAATTCTTAACAGAAAACGACGTGTATATCGATGGTATGCTCATAGTATAAATATACATTTAAACTATATCCGTTTTTAATGCGGGAAAATACAGCTCTTCAAAAATAAGCACTCTGGATTTATACAAAACTACAAAATGCCACAGTCAATAACATGGTTTTTTTTCTGCATTGACTGTGGACAGGAATGATTTCCAGCATTAGAATAGAAATTACCTTTCGATTCTAGCCAGAAAAGATCAAGTTATCAACAAGTGTTTTCTATTTGTGGCAATTATATAGGTACGTGTAAATTTATTGTGTTTAATTTCATGATGTTTTTAATAATTTAAAAGAAAAACGTATTTTTCATACTTGCTTCTTTATAAAATCAAGCACTAGCGTTTAGATTTAACCTTAACCGATTCTTTTGTGTGGATCGTCCCGTCTAAAATGTCTGACGTTCATAAATACATTAGCGTGGAGCTGTTTTTCTTCTGAACAATTAGCCTCTCCTTATGATCTGTTTTCTACTTTCCTAATCAAACGAGAGAGAGAGAGAGAGAGAGAGAGAGAGAGAGAGATTTCTACCATTTAAAACAGGAAGTAATAAAGATCTGTAAAGCCAATTTTGGGTGCCGATGATTTATTATTATCATTGTGTACTAGTAGAACAGCCTGTCGTGTTCCCTGGAGTTGGAATGATAATAAGTCTCCCCAGATTTTCAGCATTCTCCTCCTCTGTCGATAACACGAGCAAATGAAGTTGCGTTATCGCAACAGCCGTTTACAATTGATTTCTCTCTAGCAACGGCTATTGGTCTTCACTACAACAATTTGGGTGTAAATAAGCCTCCTCAAGGTGCTAGTTCTTTTTGCACTCATCCAGTGGAGATCTGGTTGGTGCTTTCTCTCCTCGGTCTTACCAACTCTTCTTAACTCTTAGTGTGGATCATCCCGCATAAAATGTCTGACGTTTATAACTACATTCGCGTAGAGCTGTTTTTCTGAACAAATTAGCTGCTTCTTACGATCCGTGTGTTTCCTATTTCTCCAACAAAACGAGAGAGAGAGGGAGAGAGAGAAAGAGGGAGAGAGAAAGGGAGAGAGAGAATCTTCAGATTCCTTTTACCACGATTCACTTCCGGTAAACAGCGAAGTTCAGATCGGCGTTGGAACAAAACATAAAATAGACGTATTTGGTTATTTTGCTGATTAAAAGAAAAGCAGTAAAAAAGAAAAGAAAATAGGAGAAAAGTGGGAAAAAGAAATGAAGAAAGAAATGAAAGACGGCAGTAGGGAAGCAACATGGCGGTTTTTGCAACAAAGCAGACCAATTAAAAGTTGTTCAAAGTTATTTTAGAACAGATCTATTCGCTTGAAGCAAAACATATTATTCTGAAACAAGATGGCTGACTACTAGTGTACATATTTAATCATAGTGACCCGATGAACTCAATACATATGTGAATCGCTTTCGTAAAAAATTGCATTGGTGAAAATTGAAACCGATGTGTTAACCTCAAGTCATAGAGCATTACTCGTCGACTTCATATTTGTTGATAGTGCATTATTTGCTCTATTGCAAAAGTAATTGGGTCTACGCTTTTTTAAAATATATTTTTATTCAGTTCAAATAAATTATATTGACACTGAAGCGTAAAAGGAGAAACCTGGGTGGAGAGCTGGGGACACCTTTACCCTCCTATTAAAATCCCACTTTCGAGATACTGGCGAATATGGCCTCAAATTACCACCCACTTCAGTTATTCTTGTGAAATATGCTGCATATTATTATGATGAACCTTCACCCTTACCTTATATTTCAGCATAGCAAGCTCTTATCACCACCAACGCTCTGATCCCCACTAAACTCCAACTGAATTGAACGGCTCTGTAATTGAAGAAGTACCCTACTTTGACAAACTTCTGGGTCTGAGCTGTACTCTTGACCTGGAATAGAATTCTTGCATCAAACTCGTTGCTAATGTCGCTGGTAAAAATACTTGAACCATTGTACCACTCCAAGAGGTATTTCACTTCCGACAAAATCATTTGCTTGTAAAAGAGCCGAATACGCCCTAAGATGTAGTATTGTGTTGACATCTGTTGGGCCGTCTTCTTAATAAACACTACTTCAGTTTTTACACTAGCAATCATTAAGGTGCTTTCTCGCTGGCTACCTGACACTCATTAACTCTTATTCTTCAGTTGTCTTCAGTTGTGATAAGCGGTGAACCTCAGTAAAATAACATGAGTTAGGATATGTTATAAGCAATGAAAGATCCGACATGGTTTTCGGACTGTAGACAAGATCCCGGTCTCAAATTCCGGTTCGCTATCATCTTTTCCCATAAATTAGCGCAATCTAAAACTTTTATCATTTCGTCAGAGTCTTTCCGCCAGCCAGATGTTTTTCACAAAAATTTAATATCATTATAGTGAAAAACAACTTAATAATTCAAATAATACATATAAAATCTAAAGGCACCACACGTTTATAAAAAAGACGGGTACCAAGCAATAAGCACAGGAGATATTGGTTGCACTGACTCTTCCAGTGCGTCTTCTATGGTTTCTCATCTACGACATAATCAATTGGAGACACCGAAGTTAAGCAACGTTAAGCCTGATCAATACTGGATATCAGGCTTTGTATGTGAGAGGACGTCGACATCTACCATAATCTAACATCGTCATTTCCTTTCATGGGGATATGTGTGCGACTGGGAACTGCTTGTAAATTTTCTATTTTCATTAAACTTCCTCGGTCCGAGGAAGACGGTTCAATCACGCTTAAAACGAGTGCCGCTTCAGTTCTTAGCTAGCTATCCCTATCCATAGTTTCATTGCCCCTTTCGCCGTACGCGAATAATTTAGCAACAGACAGTGTGATAGGCGATCTGAGTTTCGCAGTCTTTCATAGAGAGATGTTACACAGTCCCAGTAGGCAACTATTTTTATCCTGGGCCAACTGCCCCCCCCATATATATATATATATATATATATATATATATGTATATATATATATATAACTAGCAGGGAGAAGAATGTTGCTTCTGGTGGAATGAGGAGATAAATGTTTCACACTTCCAATATTTTTACTGTCACCGAAATCGTTGAAATCACTGATTTTACAATTAAATCGATTGATTGTCATGTACACCGGCAGGAAGCTGCACATGCCTTCCCCCAGTGACTTAATCCACAATACATTCTAGTCACTTTGCACTGTAGAGAATCTACTGTTCAATTTATAAAACTTTTATCTTGAATTAAAGTTTAAAATGCGAAAGCCAAATATCACGGTTTAATTGTGCTCTAAACAGAAACATTTTTTCCAAACGCACCCCTATATTATCAAAGAATCTATTGTCGATTTCTCGTGTCGGGCCCTTCTGCTTGTGCCGTAATAACACTTCTCAAATGCACTTGTGATGTTAGGCTGTATAAAAGTGTTATCTTTGGCTAAAATTGAAGTGTTCCTTATTTAATTGAATTTCTGCGATTATCGATTTTCGCTATTTATCGGAGGCATGCCGATACAAAACATATCTAAAGACACGCCCAGGCACATCAAGTACATTTGTGTGAACTTTTTAAAAAGTCGGCCCAGCCGTTTCGGATTCCATAGGAACAAACTCACAGACACACGCAGTCAGACACGCACACAGACAACGTGCTTTTTATATATAAGTAGAGATTCTCTAACACGACATGCGACAAGCTTGTCCCAAGTGATACTGGGTCGGCTGAGAGTACATGCGAAATGCCGGAAAACTAAAATAGATCGCGGATTGAGATAATAATAATAATAATGCAAATTAGTAACCAGAATGATACGATGTGTATCTATCGGTATTTCTATCCACTTGATCGTAGGAAGTAAAGAATGTCTTAAACACAAAAGCCTAGCAATATGAAAGGTATGAGTTCAATCTCTTTACAGTGCAATTTATTTGCTAAGAAATGTACTAATTTTATTTTGACAAAAATGTACGTCAACTAAATTGAGATGGAAAGACAAAAAATGTTCTGATTCACGATTTTGAAAATGATGAGCGTGCACTTACATCTTTGGTGCAATTCTTCTTAGGTCCATTCTGACATTGTCGCAGTACCTTTCAGAAGCACATCTACGTTTGTTAAAAAGAATCTATCCTTGGTATAACATGAAACTGCATCAGGTAGTAAGATCCACAGTTCGGAACTTTGATAAATATAGTGTTATAAAGAGTCCTGCTGGGGGATGCTAAGTAGCCCAAACGATTATTATTATTATTATTATTATTATTATTATTATTATTATTATTATTATCGTTGTTGATGTTAGGAAAATAAAATGTTTAGGAAATGTATATCGGGAATTCAAGCGAGGAATTTTAACGTTTCAAGTGGTGACCTGCCTGGTACAGGCATTGACAATCATATCTCTCCATCAATCTTTCTTCTTCGAGACATTCATGAATTCATTATTGCTTATCCATATCGAGCGAAGTGTAAGAAAAAAAGGAAAAAAAAAAGGAAAAAAAAATAAAAAATATAAGAAAAAAGGAAAAAAGAAAAAATGTAAGAAAAAACAGGAAAAAGAAAAAATGTAAGAAAAAAAAGGAAAAAAGGAAAAAGAAAAAAATGTAAGAAAAAACAGGAAAAAAGGAAAAAGAAAAAAATGTAAGAAAAAACAGGAAAAAAGGAAAAAGAAAAAAATGTAAGAAAAAACAGGAAAAAAGGAAAAAGAAAAAAATGTAAGAAAAAAACAGGAAAAAAGGAAAAAGAAAAAATGTAAGAAAAAACAGGAAAAAAGGAAAAAGAAAAATGTAAGAAAAAAAAAGAAAAAAGGAAAAAGAAAAATGTAAGAAATAAAAGGAAAAAAAAGAAAAAAATGAAAAATGTAATAAAAAGAAAAAAAGGAAAAAATGTAAGAAAAAAAGGAAAAAATGTAAGAAAAAAAGGAAAAAATGTAAGAAAAAAAGGAAAAAATGTAAGAAAAAAAGGAAAAAAAGGAAAAAAATGTAAGAAAAAAAGGAAAAAAAAACAATGAAAAATGTAAGAAAAAAAACAAAAAAGAATAAACAATGTAAAAAAAAACAAAAAAGAATAAAAAAAATGTAAGAAAAAAAAGGAAAAATAAATACTGGTTCTGGAACAAAGAGTCTGATGTATTGGCATAGCTTCCTTTGCAGTTGTACATGCTGTATGTTAACGCAATAATTTTAAGAATGTTAGAACATAAACATTGGAGATGATGACATAAGGTGGTCTTAATGCTACATGTATTACTGACATGAGATGGAACAAACACGTACAGTTTTAGTTTAGAGTTTGGGGTCAGACTGGAAAAGGCGGATAAGTTTAGCACGAAAGATATCGTCTCCGCGTTTTGGAATCTGGGAGAAACACGACTTTAGCAAAATGTGGAAATGACAACGTCTTTCTGCTCCGATGGGAAATAACGACCCGTGAATAAAGTTATATAAAAATATATCTTCGATTTAGTGTTTTCTTCCGGAAAAGCCTTCAATCACATACCAACCGAGAGGAAGGAGGTATGTGTTCCAGCGTATGTTATGTATGTCACGTAGTAAATGGACGGTCTTTACATGTATGTAACCATTCTCCCGCAGCTGGCCACTTAATGTAAAAGAGCATTGCAATAATATACACCGAATGTATATACACATACACACGAGAAGAAAACAGAGACATTTATAAATATGTAAGCACTTACATTATACGCGTGAATAAAGGCACCCGTGTCATACAAACTCCCACTATATCACAACAGTTGCTATTACTACTAGGTCCACTCTTCTGATATATCGTTGTAATACTAGTGAGGAGTCATATCTATGGTTACGATGTCATAGCATTACATTCGTTTCTACACACGTAGCTACCTATAACTATTTAAACTATATAAATATATAAATTAATGCTTCGACATTTTAAAGTGGTATGAAAATATTAAAGACACTTTAAAAACAATTTCGGTACCGAAGATTTATTTATTCTTTGCTTATTGTGTTTTTTTTTTTAAATGGAAGATAAATCTATTATTTCAGTCTTAATCCGACCTTCATCAGTGAATGAGCCATTTTTTTGCAGATTATGATTAAAATATTTGGATCTATTTTTCATTCTTGAATAACACATCTTCAGCACCTAAATTGTATTTAAAAAAAATATCTTCCATATATATATATATATATATATATATATATATATATATATATATATATATATATATATTATATATATATATATATTACTAAAAATCATTTATAAATGGATTCAGCATTAAATGACTCAACAAAGGCCGGTATGCCGTAAAAGAAAAACAAACAATCCTTCGCCGAAAACATCATCATTGATGCAAATAAAAGTCCCACGTTGCGACAAGATACCAATTTTATCCAAGAAACAGTCATCTACACCTCTAAAAGAATGGTCTTCGATATGCGGTGAAAGATCCGTCACGATTTCTAGACTGGAGACAACATGATAATCCAATCTTTGGCGAAAATTCCGCTTCGCTATCATCTTTTTCCATAAATTATCTCATTCTAAACCTTTTGTCAATTCGCCAGAGATTTCCCCCGCCAGCTAGACGTTTTCCCATAATGTTGTATATCATTATGATAAAGAAACCGATATTTCTCTTAGTTAAATCGCAGGCTTCGATAATATTCACACTCTATCGACACATTAGCACAGGACCAACGGTATCACTTTTATATAAAAGACACTAACCACTTTAACATTTCGATGGCGTTGAAATATACACGTATATATATGTGTGTTTGTATATATATATATATATATATATATACATACATATATATATATCTGTAGAAATATAATTTAATCATGTCAAAACGCACTTTATTTCCTTTTGACGGATTGATTGTTGCTATTTTTTCTGATGAGTTTGAGGCAAAAATAGATTTACTAATTGATATAATAATTAAATGATTGATTTTACGCTACGAAACACATACTGTCAAAAATTGAAAATGTCTACTAAATTAAAGGAATAAATTATAAGATGTTTAACATCATGAACTTTGGAATATAGTTTTTCGTCATTGATTCACTATATATATATATATATATATATATATATATATATATATATATATATATATATATATATATATATATATATATATATAAACATTGCAGGGAATCCCCGCGTATCGATCAACATTTCAATATGTCCATGTCTCGTCAGGACTCTAAATGAATCTCGTAGTCAGAAAACAACTATAAAATAAATGTTTACCGGAATACCAACGAAAAAACAAAGAAAAGAAAAACAAAAAGAATTTATTTCGTAAGCACAGATATTTATTTTATAGCTGTTTTCTAACTGCGCGATACATTTGGAGTCATTTCGAGTCCTGACAAAACGTGGAAATGTTGAAACGTTGATCGATTCGCATAAAATTCTGACAACGTTTATATAATTATATTTATTTATAAGGTCTACATATGTATTGATCAATTTTGAAAAGTATTGTTTTTTAGTTCATGTGAACAATATACTTGAACCTAATTAATATATATGTGTGTCTGCATGTTTAAAAACGAAATTATATATCAAACAACGTTTCATCTTTATTTCAAGATCTTGGCATGATTGATCTGGAAAAAAATGCTATAATATCTGAAACATATACGTTAGAATTCAAAATATATCACGCGTTTATGACATGAAATGAGTGATTTTAAAATTGTTTTTCAAACGATACATAGTCGTTGAATTCAAAAATGCTGTGTGACTTTGATGTGAAGAAAATATTTTTTTATTCTTTATTAATTGAACGTTCCATAACCATTAGAATTCCAAGTGTTTGAAGTGTTTTATTTATTTAATATTTTTGTTACAAGAAAAGGCTGTCCCCTTTTCCTGTAAATAAGAAAAACATTTGATAAGTGGAAAATGAGATTAGGATAAGCCAAGACTCGAACCTTGTAAGCAAGGTTCAGAACAGATTTAGCATTGGAATGTTAGAATTTAGCTATTGTTTTGGAAATATTTAGCTATTGTTTTGGAAATATTTAGATATTGTTTTGGAAATATTTAGATATTGTTTTGGAAATATTTAGCTATTGTTTTGGAAATATTTAGCTATTGTTTTGTTATTGTTTTGGGAATATTTAGCTATTGTTTTGGAAATATTTAGCTATTGTTTTGGAAATATTTAGCTATTGTTTTGGAAATATTTAGATATTGTTTTGGAAATATTTAGATATTGTTTTGGAAATATTTAGCTATTGTTTTGGAAATATTTAGATATTGTTTGTATTGTAAAAAGAATTTAATTGTTCGTTCTTTTATGAAAACTTAATTAAGAAAATAGGTTAGTTAAGGATTCTTCGTTGTCAAAGGTGTGTTTGGAGAACGTGTGCTGAGTCACGTGAGGTGGCCACGTTTAGAACCACACATCTGACGTCATAGCAAAAAGGGAATTCTCAATAATAGGAGCTTGGATTAGCAGATTAGTCAGAGTCGGCAGTCGAGCAGTTGAAGCAGAACAGCTGAGTCTGCTAGTCAGAGAGAGTTGGAGTCAGGGTTCTTTGGAAGCGAAGAAATAAAACTGACCCTTGTAGAAACGAAGTTGAATTCCTGACGACATCATCATTTCGACAGGTCAAATGAAATAAAGAACGTCATCGATTTTTGTAACTGTTGTCTTCGTGTCGTCATTCAACAATTGAAGGTAATGTGTTAATCATCTTAATATGAACTTTGTATAACCCCCTTCCAAGTAATGTGTCCCCCTCCTCCAACATAAGTAATGATTCCCCCCCCTGTGTAAAGAAACAGTAATACACATTCATTCAATAATGAATTCACATAATCTTTCTCACTGTTATAAACGTCTTGTCACCCTCATTGTTACATCTGTATTACATGTACCCGTTACATGTCCCCGTCATCTTGTAATATGTACCCCAATATGGGCCCCTGCTATACAACATTATTATTCATATTATTTTTTTGTAGTGTAAAATGTTAAACCTGAATGTAAATTCAAGTTCTGCGTTGTTAGTATAAGTTTGTTGATTAATAGAGATAAACTGCAGAATCCCTTACGTTGTTTAATTGTGTAAGAGTTTATAATGACTGCCGATTTAAGAAGTCTTCGTGGAAAATTATAGTAACTGAATTTAATGAGTTTATCTTGTTTTAAGGTAAAATAGTCATGTTTTAATGCGAGAGAGAATAGGGGATTTTTTTAATGTTTAGACAGCTAAATATACATCAAAATAATGAAACAAATGTAACTTTCTTTACGGTTATAGTCGAAAGAAGGATATAATTTGATGTGGGAAAAATTCATTTTAAAATGAGTAAAATCGGGATTATTTATCTTAGCGACAGCAGACTAACCATTAATCTAATCGGACGAGGTGAGTTTTAAAAATATATGTGAAAAGTGATAACGTAGTACAAATATAACATGCCTTACTGTCTTACTATATGACAAGTTTAGATAATTATTTGTTTAATAATAGACAATTATATTTTCTTCAACAATTTTTATCGCATAAGCTAAAAAAAGGCAAATGTGTTCAAGATAAAGGAATCATTCTTAACAGGTACTTCGGCTACTAAGGCAACAGTTATCAATGTTTCATAGCAGAACATATTGTTGTCTGAATACTTGTGATGAAGCTGTATTGTTTTCGTGTTGTATCTTTCTTTTAATATGTATATGCATCAATAACTGTTTCTTCGGGTGTAACGATGATGTATATGATTCGAGAAAAATTGTATCATTGGTGGCTTCTTTTTTTTGTCAAGTTTTATCTGTTCCGTTTAGCTCTAGGTTAGCCTACCCGCCGCGACCTTGTATTCCCACTTTGACAAGTTGGTTTAACTAATTACCTGAGGTACCCTCACCGGGAAATATAAACGAGGCTGCTCAGATAGTTTAACCGGGCTACACTGCACTTGTGCACCGACTTATTTTCACCACTTTCCAACAGTGTGCTACACGTTTAGCTGTTGAAGGAAAACATATATTAACGCGATAGAAAAATATTAAATATATTTCCAAGCGAACGTAATCAGCAGCTGGCTGAAGTATAAGTATTTCGTATACGTGATTTCAAAACTGAATTGAATTATAAAAGTTGTAGGTAAGTTGAGAACTAACATTTGTAAAAGAAACCGTATATTTTTGTGTTCTTGTTTTTTATGGTTATGATCAATATGTAGTATCTGTTTTCGTCATTCAGGGAAGGAGAAGTTATTCTAGATTGAGACAATAAATTTTACCCACATTTAAAACCGACTTTGTGTCTAACGCTGCCCACGTGGCAAGTAATTATTCATATGTTCTATAGTAATTGCTACCTAGTTGTGAATACAAAAAAAAAAATAAAATGGTGAGACGGAAGAAGTCTGGAAAGAGAAAGATAAGATAAAAGTTACTAGGAACATCACGACAAGCAACAGCGGCAACGAGGAGATTATGGTGGCTCACTGGTTTACGATGCGGACCAAAAACTTGGGTCCGCCAAGTTCAAAGTTCAAGTTCGTTTCACTGAAACATTTTTACTTAGCAACGTTAGCAACCTTCAAGCCCCCCCGATATCCTTCTAGAAACTAGAAAAGTACCGAGGAAACGAATGCCAACAAAAATCATCATGAATGTTGCTCCATAAACAAATCAGCAACTGCACATCCCTAAAATCTAACTCTTCTTTAGGGGCTGTAGGAAATGGTTATGTCAGAAGTATGGTGCCTGGAACTCCGATTCGTAGCAGGTTCGCTATTCAGAAAAACATGGCTCTGCTGAAAATCTAGAAAAAAGTCAATATTAGAATCCGTTGTCTTCTGGTCATCTTTGGTTCTGCATCTATGTTTTATACAGCTATAAAGCATAGACGCAGAGGCAAATATGTGTGCCTCAGAATAGTGAATCCATCGCCATCCTTATTTGTGCTGGGCCAAATCATCTTTGAACTCGTATGTAATTGTTGAGCTTTGCTACTCTCAATTTCACGAGTTAAATTACACCCATGCACGTATAACGAGTAACGTAAAAACTTCGTGCAGATCAGACAATGCTGAGGTAGATAGAAATCCAATTGGCTCAACAATAACAACACCACCCTCTAAGGTTCAACTCTTCCTCAGCATGGTAAAGGCAAGTAGCGTTACTGTGCCAGGCCCACCCAACTAACAGAATTCTAGTGAAAATCCAGGAGGGATCGGCATTATGATCTGGTCATCCTTGCCTCAGTGTGTGGTAAGCAAAGACGTGGTAGGATCGGAACCGCAAATACACGAGATGAGCGTGACCACGTTGCTTTTGTGACATGTCTGTGTGTTCCGCGTGAAGTATTTTCCGACTTCGTATGCTCGTTGTGTCGGTCCTGGATATGACCTTAAACTAAATCTGATGGTGAGGTCCCAGCTTGTGGGTTTTGGGGAGTGTGGAGCAACCCTTTTAATTTTCATTGCTCCCAGGTCCACTCTGACCCGAAGTGGTAGTACCTGTTAGGGTCACAACTATGGGTTAAATAGAAACCGACTTATAAAAACAAAAAAAAAAAACAAAAAAAAAACAAAGAAAACAAATATATTCTATAAAAAATAGTTCTTCAAAATCACTGGATTCGGCATTAAATAACCTGAAAAGGGTTGATATGCCGTAAAACAACCAACCAACTAACCTCTTGTGCCAGATGATAAACATCTGCAATGCTTAAGATTAACGAATAGCTGTGACCAACTAAGAGGCGCACATGCAGGCCAGATAATCCTGAAGGGCAACTCCGTAAGTTCTATGCAAACATTCAACTTGATGCTGCCGCTACTGCTGCTCGTCCTCTTCATTGTCATCCACCACCACCACCACCACCACCACAACAACAACAACAACAACAGAAAAAGATTGTCCTCGCATATTAATACACTTTTTAATCAGAACGACAATTCACTTTCTTTTATTGTACGTAAGCTAGGGAAGCAAAAATAAGAAACGAATGTTATCCATTTTTTTAACGACATGGACACAACAGAAAAATTGTAAATAACATTTAAAACGAGAAAATTTACATCACCTAAAGTCGAACACTAAATAGTACCGGCGAGAACAATAATCCGAAAATATAATTCAAATAAAAAAATATCTTTGAGAGTATAATGTTATATCTTTAATAAATGCGAAATAGTTTTGGTTACATACACCGTATCTCCATTATAAGAAGATTAACAAATGTTTATACAATTTTCATGGTGTTAGGAAGCACAAGAGACGGTCGGCGCTATTATAATGTCTCTGTTATTGATCTGAACATTGTCTAGGTCCAATCCACTTTCCCTTTTTCCCATGCAGGTCAGCAAATGACACTCACTTGTTCAAGCAGGGTTAACGGGTCGCAGACGATGTTTACTGACTGTCTTGGCGGGAGGTCCAAGAAAATGAAGTGAGCGGCGGAGAGAGGAAGAGAAGAGTGATTAAGAATGAAAATAAGGATGAATAAGAAAGCAAACGAGTAAGAAATAAGTAGGGAACGAGAGAAAAAATAGAAAGTGGAAGAGAGAGAGAGAGAGAGAGAGAGTGAGTGAGAGAGAAAGAAAGAATGAGAGATAGACAGAAGGAGAGAGAGAGAGAGAGAGAGAGAGAGAGAGAGAGAAAGAGCGAACAGAGTGTTTAAAGAATGGGGTGCTATTCAATCATGACTATTGATAATGTTTCTAACACGAGAAAAAAGAGAGAATAATAAAAGTACAAAGATATAAAAGCACAAGACAAAACCACAATCGCATCCAGACACCACGTGACATAATGACGTATGCGAAATGAAGAAATGTGTTTCAATGTCATGCATGTTTGTTGGTCGCCATAGATTCTGAACAATCAGGAAGTGCCTTTTAAGCACCGTACGCTTCATTGTTTTCTCCAGATAACAACCTTCCTCATCCATAGGAAACATAGCAACTGTTTCTTTTTTTACAAAGAAGTCATTTATTTATCAAGGCCAGAAGGTCACTCCAGGATAAGGATTAATGGGTGTACTGTAGTCATCTAGACAACAGCGTAGTAATCGTTTTTACTCACCTTCACCCCAGACAAGGCATGTTGCCACTTGGAGGTAAGTGGCTAAAATTGAGACTATGCTTAAGAAGGATTAAGTTGTTGGTTAACGTTGCATTTGAACTTCTGCATATCAGTACAGTTTGGGAAGTTAGTAGAAGGATGGGAATTCCAAAATTTAGCCGTTCTAGGGAAGAGCCTATTAGAGTAGAAAGCTTTCTGTCATTTAGGGACTTCAACAGTGAAGGGGTGTGATTTTGTTGCTAAGCGGGTTTGTTAGCGGTGGAAATTGAGTATAACTGAATTATTTAAAGGGACGGCTCAACAAGATCTTGTTTTCATTGGACTGCATAACGACAATATTTTAATCAGCTAGACACGTTCTTTTTAAACACGGAACGCAGAGGTATATCTGATATAAATATTTGGAAGCTATCCTAATCAGCCATAGAATATAAATATATTGTACAATGGAGAATTTATTACATTTTTTTTTATTTTAACTAAGACAACCAAGTGATCAGGAGATTTCAGTGAAGACTGGACGGAGGATAAGTACAGTTCTGGGCAAATCGGAAGAAAAAGCTCTAGGAGACTTGCATGCTATCTGTCAGTGGGTTTCTGAACAATCTGTGTTAGGAGCAATGGAGAAATCATGACAGAACATCTCATTATGTCTTGTTTAAAGAGGCTAAGCATTTAACATTGGGAACATTGAAGTCTTCATAGGTGTGCCTGTTAGCCGATTAATGTGCAGACAGGATTTGGTCAATTTTTTCAAAGATACTCTCAATGATAGAAACTCCGCTGTTGTGGGGGCGATAGAAGGCAAATATGAACGCAGTATGAACGCTAATCGGAAGCAGGTATAGGAACATTTTGAATCTTCTTTAACATGGAAAGCCACCTCTAATATAGGCACAGAATTCCATGCCAGTCGTAATGGTCAGATCTTGATGTCAAGTTGGAGTGTCCTTTAATTGTGAACAACAGTCGGTCCAATACCAGTTTCGCACTGGAACAATAGGTCGAGCTTGGTCTTTTATGTCATTTAAAGCTCTGTAAGTTTGTAAAGGATACCTTTGATATTAGAGAAGGAGACGTGGGTCTATGTTGGAAGTTGAAGTTCTGGGTTTAATCTTGTATTTTTTCTTAAGACTTTTCATATTGGAATATGATATGTAAAAGAGGTTGCAGAATTGTCAGAGTAGAGCAGAGTGGGAAACAAAAAGAAGAAAATGGAAAAGGGAAATGATTTTTGCAGATCATGAAGATAAAAAGCCGTATTATTTCGCACTAATATGGCATCGAGAGGGTCCACCAGAAGCTACTGGATGGTTGAGAATTCAGTCTAATGAAATGGCAATACAGCTACCACAATACTTTGCACCTGCTGATAAGACTGTCTCCGTGGGGGTTAATCCAAGTTCGTGTCCCTATCAAGCGAATAAAGCCAGCCCAGGTACAATGTTTACCTCCAGCAACTTTATTAGTGACATGGCAACGAGGATAGAAAGAGAACGATTAAAAAATATATATACTAAACGAGTAATCATGAAAAAGACCGGCGACCTTTTTCTTCTCCCTTTTTTCAGAAATATTTCTCATTGTAAATGAGTACTAAGAGAAAATAGAGAAGCGAGAGATACAGGGATGCCAAGAACGCTTCCACAACACGTTTTCTACGCGGAGGGGGGGTAGAATGGCGATAGGGATTTTGTTATATATATATATATATATATATATATGTATATATATAAGCTTTTGGTCTACGGACCTGTACAATAAATGCGAATTGCTCTTTAGCGGATAAAAATAGCTGCTGAGGAGTCAAAATAAAAACTTGACAAGCGTAAGTCGACTAAACGAGCATCTTCTACGCATGCGTAAATATACGTTTATACGTTAATTTTTAAAGTTTTGTTGTGTATATTAACGTAGCTCAGATAGTAATGAATAACTCTAGAGAGCTGCATGTTTTGGTTTCGATTCTAGCTGATGAGACCCAAGTCATATATTTTTTTAAACTTTTGAAATCACAACTATATATTGGGTACAATATAATAATCAATAAGCTATTGGCACTGTAATAATAAATAAGATATCTTTTTTTTAATTTTTTACACAGTGATCACCACTTATCAAGGCCCGGAAGCCACTCAGGGATAAGGGTTATTGCAAGTACATTACGTTAGTGTGGAGATTTGCTGAAGTGTTTACTTAAGGGGGCGGTTCATTAGGAATTTGTTAACATTGGACTTGAAGACATCTGCATAAATTAAAATATATTTCACAACCTGGTACGCCAAGCGGCTTTCCTATATATATATATATATATATATATATATATATATATATATATATATATATATATATATATATATATATATATAGTAGTAAGTTATGAAAATATACATGGCAATTTTAATTTTCGTGAGAATTTGTGAGAATGAAATGCGGAATATTCTGTGGAGCTTAATTGTGACATATATTTTCATAACTTACTACCTAGCTCTACCTATATATTGAGCACTGTTGGAGTAAATACTGAAGAATTTACGCATAAAATTATATGTTCGTATATTAACTTATATAATTAAATGAAAAATTATATATATATATATATATATATATATATATATATACACTAGTTGTTATTAGCATTGGCCTTTTTCTATCTCACTGAATAATTTCTGAAAGGCTGCAAGCACGATGAGAAGTTGGTAGTTATGTAAGGGGTGGCGCAATACTAATAAAGTTTCTCATTGGGAAATCCAAAACTACTTGGGGAAATGACGAGATAAAGAGAAACATGGACGTGTGTTACTTCACAGTTTTCCTTCTCCTTGACTAGTTACCAAAATCTAAAGTGTAGTCATCCCTACTATTCTATCTATAACTTGAGAAGGAAATTGTCTGTTATTACTTTATGACAAAGACAGTCAATCGGTATTTCCGTGGAAGTTGCTCGACTGAGCTCCAATCATTGGTTCATCTTTGCAAACTCATCTTCTTAGCATCAAAATGGAAAATACTTTTTTATTTTTCTATATATCTAACGACGGAATTTGCATGGCCAAAGTTTCGAAACAGTTATGCTAACTCTATCATCATATCGTGTCTATTTTTGTTATGTACGTATTATTACTATTATTGTCCATTCACAAGGAGTTCTCACACAGGGCATAATCAGCGATCACACATTGGCAATTACTTGTGGCGTTCCCTGGAGTCTGAGTGACAAGTCTCTTCAGACTTCCAGTATTCTCCGCCTCTTTCGATAACAATCACAGATGACTTTACGTCATTACAACAACGGCCTACCTTTGATCTCTCACTGGCATTGGGTTTGAGTAGCAAAAAGCCTCCCCAAAGCCCCAGTGATCTCCGCATTTTTCCAGTAGAGGTCTGGTTAGAGTTTTACTCTATGGTCCTTCCGGATCATTCACGACTTTTTGATTTGACGTATAAGCAACCATTTGTTTTTTTTTGTTTTTTGGGGGAAAAGGACGTGGTTAACTTAATGTTTTTCGGTTTCGGTTCTCTTGGTTCCCTGTGGTTATATTATATCTGTTTTTTGTTTTATTTTTATTGCAGTATTCAAGTTACTGGTCAGTGTTCGCAGTTTATGTGGTAGCTTCCCCCCCTCTAATTCCAATTCCTCTCATTTTTTTAAAATAGTTATTGGGTATATTTATTATTATTATTATTATTATTATTATTATTATTATTATTATTAGTAGTAGTAGTAGTAGTCGTAGTAGTAGTAGTACCGTTGTTGGTTTTGATGGTGAATTCTCAATTGCTTCCCACCACCACAGAGATGAAAAATAAAACTCATATTTATGTAATCGCATACAGCGCATTGTAAATATTTAAAAACTTTTTTAAAAGTGTTCATATGCTGTAAAAGAAAGCACCATGGCAGTAAGGAGAGAGAGAAAGATATATATATATATATATATATATATATATATATATATATATATATATATATATATATATATATATATATATATATATATATAATGTATATATATATAGAGAGAGAGAGAGAGAGGAGTGGGAGAAAATAGAATCAGTGCTACTTGTCGAAATTGATCCGTATGTAGCTTTCGTGGAGCGGGTTGGACAGAACTCTATCGGAAAAGTGGATTACAAAGGTGACCAAGCCTCTCGACCCGACAGTCATTTATGCTGGCATTGTTATCAATTTCAGAGCTAGTATGGACAGAGTTGCGATGGATGGAACGGGCTGGCCGGCGCTGGCTAAAAACCTCGATCGGAAAGCAACCACTGGCATTCTGATGGCCGGAATTATCATGACAGGTAGTGCTAAATATAATTGTTTATAAATATCTGACGCTTGGACATGGGCAAACACATATACATCACACACACGCATATATATATATATATATATATATATATATATATTAGGATGTATGCTTTGTAAAAAAAAGGGGAAAAGGTGCTCAGTACGTTAGTAGAACTAAATATGCTTGTATTATTTCAACCTAGGGGATTTTTACTTAAGTTAAAAACCCGAGGTTGAAATATATATATATATATATATATATATATATATATATATATATATATATATATATATATATAGAGAGAGAGAGAGAGAGAGAGAGAGAGAGAGATACAGATATGAAAATCTGTTTTCCAGGAACTCTCTATGAATGCAAATTTATCAAAATAAAAGCTAAATAATAGCTACCATATAACAACAGAGCAGATACACAAATTACATTAAGCTACATTTCGTTTACAACATGACATTTAACAATTTTCATTTTCTTCCTTTCACTATATTTTACTAAGACCACATGTATGCAATTTATTACAGACCTTTTTATAGCTTTCCACGTCATCAAAACAGGTTTCAGTGATCATCCTCTTTAAACGGTGAAGAATAAAATAGTCACAAGAATCAAGCTTAGGTGAATATGGAGATTGTTTCAGTAGTGTGTTTTTGTTATTCATTTGCTCGATGTTCATTTTTTCATTCTTTACTAATGAAACCGGAAGGTTCTGAAAAACAGGATATGGACTCATCCCCCCTCCCCACAAAAAATTGTTTACTGTCCATATCTTACGTAATAAACATGACAGCCGATCTTTTTACTTTATAAAACAACCTTTGCTATTATTTATTCATCGAATTCCTAAATTCATTTGTTCATTCATTGTTCACTTTTCATCTTCTCTCTCATCAGTTTTTTTGTTTCTATTACTTTTTTTCTGTTTTCTCACTCCATTCATTTTTATCGTATTACTAGCTGTTTAGCCCAGCTTTGTTCGGGTCATATGTACTATTCATAACTTTATGTGCATATATATATATATATATATATATATATATATATATATATATATATATTAAAAAGTTTGACTCATGTCTAGATAATCTACACCTAAAATTTCAAGTGTCTAGACCAAAAATTAGCAGAAGAGTTTAGTAGAGTCAGTAAAGGTCAACTTTTTCAACTTTGACCTTTTGGCAGCCAAAATTTCGTCCGAAAACTTGTTAAAAAGCTTGCTGCATGTCTGAATATCCTTTATGTAAAATTTCAAATGTTTAAGACCCAAAATTGGCTGAATAGTTTGCTAGATACTGCAATGGCCAAATCTTTGGAACTTTGTCCTCTTGGCAGCCAAATTTTCAGCCAAACACCGATTAAAAGGTTATCCCTATGTCTGAATACACTTTATGTAAAATTTCAAATGCTTGGACCAAAAATTGGCCGAGTAATTTGATAGAGTCCGTAGGGGACTAATTTTTTAAAGATTTTAACCTCGATTTTGACCTCTTAACATTTATTGTTTTGGGCTCACATCGAATTAAAAAGTTTGAGCCATGATCAAATAACCTACATCTAACATTTTAAGTGTGTAGACTACAAAATTGGTGGAAGTGTAGAGTTTTCAAAGGTAAACTCATTGAACTTTGACCCCTTGACAGCCAAATTTCTGGCCGAAAGCCGATTTAAAAGATTTTCCAAAATCTCAATACCCCTTTATGTCAAATTCCGAGTCTGTAGACTGACAATTGGTAGAGTAGTTTGGTAGGGAAATGAACGCACTCGAACACTCACATACAGACAGACAACTTCACTTTTATAGATAGATTGGCTGAGTAAATCACGAGAATAGAAATTGTCAGAATAAAAGGAAATGAAAGTTTAGACGGGGTTAACTTGTTGAATCAGAGAATAACTAGACTGTTGAAATTAATAGACACGCATGTGACATCAAATGGTTTAGAGAGTGAGAGAGAGAGAGAGAGAGAGAGAGAGAGCGAGATGGCGAGCTAGAGAAAGCGAGATAGTTAATTCTCCGGAATCACGGAAATTGTGAATATATTAAATATACATATTCTGACAAGATATTAAACAGCGATTATAGATCCATTTGTGTGTCTTTCTTTCAACTTGTTCAGTTATTTGAAACGAAGATCAACTCGAATAAACCTTCTCTGTCTTACATCAGTTTTGTTTAAAAATATAAATAAGAAACTTTGATTTCAGTAAGGAAAATTTTAGAAGGATCGCGTGGGGCGTGTATGAGAATAATCAGGTAACAGTATGGCATTTGTAATTGTGAATTTTCGTGTGATGACGACAACAGTCTGGTGCCCTAAGAAAGAAAGGATACATTTAAAAAAAAAAATGTAGTGCATCAAAAAGTGTGCAATCAACAACCACGCACGTCGTTACCGAGCGGATCAAAATCCGATGCGGATAATAATCCAAGAGGTCCCTGGGCAAGATTATAAAGTCTCGGAAACAATATACCCTTCATTAAACCCAACGTGTGAATATGTTAAATTGAAATACGCTGACAAGATATGATAGAACAGCGATTATTGAACTCTCTTTGTGTCCCTTCTCCTAACTGCTCAATGATTGGGAACGAAGATCAACTTGAATAAATCTCCTCCGTCTTACTTCAATTTTTTTTTTAAGTATGAATACGAAACTTTGATTTCAGTAAGAGAGGTCCTGAACAGATCATGTGTGTATAAGAACAATCTAAAAGCACACTATAACATTTGTAATAATTTTCGTGTGATGACAGCAATTTCATTTTCTGCAGGTCTGACACAAGGTCGAAATCAACACTTGTACTTTCTTTCATTTTCAGTTCTTTACGTTGATATATTTTCTTTCTTTTCTTTTTGCCGTTTCTCTCCTTTTCTTTTTTTTCCTTTTTCCCTTTTTAGTTACTTCAGTTCTATTTTCTTTCTTTCTGTTCTCCTTTACCTCTTTCTTTTTATACTTATGTTTATGTGTATCTGTTCCCTTTAATGCTGTACATTATTTAACTTTATTTTGACTTTGATTGTTTTTCTTTCTTCTCTCTTGTTCCACCAAATTTTCTTTGCTTCTCTTTCTAGTTATTTCTACTTTTCTTTGCGCTATATCTCTCTGTTACGAAGTCATCCCTTTTATCTTTCTTTATTTTTTCTAAATTTTCTTTTCGCCCCTTCATCCGTTAGTTTTCTTTTTTTTTTTTTTCAAATATAAAATGACTTATGCTACACTCTCTATTTCGTTGGAGTTTAAATAAAACATTTTCAGGTCATGTCAATTTTTACCATTCTTTTTTACGTAATTATCTCCCCTTCTATTTACCTCATTTTTTATGTAATTATCTCCCCTTTTATTTACCTCACTGTAAATCAAACACCATTTATTAATCGACTTCGTTCTTTTTCATTTTGTTCGTTTCTTCTTTTATTTTCAATTACACTTCTGCGAATTCCCGTTTCCAGACTAACCGAGATATTTTCATGACGGATTCACACATCGTTTTATTATTTTTTTTTTGTCAGGTACAGCCCACTGCCACCACCTGAGCGACATCAGTCCAAGTCGACTAGACAAACTAATCTCACTTCCCAAGCTTTCGATTGCGTGTACATCTTGCATCCGAGAGGTCTTACATTTCATTATCGCTGTTTACTCGGTTTTATTAGAATATCCTCGTGTGCGAGAGAGAGAGAGAGAGAGAGAGAGAGAGAGAGAGAGAGTGAGAGAGAGAGAGAGGGAGGAGGATGTTTATAAAAATCATAATAACCGTTCGATGCCTGTCCCTCTGGAAACTATTTGTATTATACTATTCGTGTATCTTCTTTTTGGCGCGCGTTACCTACAACTATTAAGGCGTACAAAAGGAGGGGTGTGTGTGCTAAGGGTGCCCATGCACCTGCCCCTTTGACTTCTGTTTGTAAAAGTGCCCTTTTCAGAGTAAATGTATAATAGGCATGTGTCCCACTGAGACGGAGTTCATTACTATATTTTATATATCATATACTAGCATTTCAGCCCGGCGCTGCCCGGGAGTTTGGAAGGGTATGTTGGGCAAAAAAAAAAAAAAAAAAAAAAAAAGCGGTCAATTGTTTAAAACTTTGATCCCTATTATGACCCCTTAACATTTATTATTTTGGGCTCAAATCAAGTTATTAAGTTAGATCTATGTCCAAGGTACCTATATCTAAAATTTCAAGCGTTTAGACCCAAAATTGTTGGAGGAGTTTGGTAGAGTTCTCAAAAGTAAATTCGTTGAACTTTGACCCCTTAACAGCCAAATTTCTGCCCGAAAACCGATCACATCGATTTTACAAAATCTCAATACCCTGTATCTTAAATTTCGAGCCTGTAGACTGAAAATTGACAGAGTTATTGCGTAGGGAAATGTACACAGACACACACAGAGGCACGCAGATACACACACGGACACGTTCACTTATATATATATATATATATATATATATATATATATATATATATAGAGAGAGAGAGAGAGAGAGAGAGAGATTTTTGGCGTTTTTTCACTTGATCACCTCTCCTGAAAAAGTTCTCCGCACGTCGCCGCCTACGACCTTCATTTTTCACAAATAAGATCGCCCATTTACCACAGATGAAATGCCCAAAAGCAATTACATAATCTGCTGATATCAATTTATGTAAAACCTTTTGGATTTTACTCAGTTTCAAATGAATTGTTCTATAATCGAATAGAACGAAAATACAGAAATCGATATATTAAAATGTAGACAATTCAACTGACTTTCACTGAAGGTAAAATTGTTGATGAAATTCAATGACATCGTCTAAATGTTTGTCTGATTCACTCTTGGCTTCCTATTTACAATGCCTCTCCACGAGACAGAGTTAGACACCAGGGTCGTTTTTTTTTCAACATGGAGAAAAAGGAACAAAAATAAAACTTTTCTCAGTCGTGAAGGATTTTTCCTCCACCGACGGAGAACAAGAAATTAAAGTGTAGCATCTGAAGACCAGATACTACACTTTGATCTTATTCACTCTAGGGTTACTAGAGTCTAAATATTGCTCCCAGTTACTGTTTGCAGAAATTTCAACTATAAACAAAGATAAACGGTATTTTTTCTCAAATAAAATTTTATGAGTAATCCAATATTATTAATGACTTACTGGAGGTTCGGCGTTTCCCGGTCATACAATACGCTTAAACATGATATTTTAATTTATACAGATTGTGTGTATATATATATAATACAAAAAGCGAACCTATATATATATATATATATATATATATATATATATATATATATATATATATATATAGGTTCGCTGTTTGTTTCTAAATAAACAAGCAACTCCAGCATTATAAAAGCAAGTGTTTATTTAAATGACATTTGTTGAGGTTATTTATGAGCATCACCCCCATGGGTCGGTGGGTAGAACTGCCGACTGTAGGTTCAATCACTGATCCGGGAAAGCAACTAATCTAGCCGCACTGATCAGTTCTGATACAGTTATATTACTATATATATAAAGCGAAGTGTCCTGAAACACGACGGATATATATATATATATATATATATATATATATATATATATATATATATATAGTAAAAATGGTAATTAGTAAAAACCTGAAGAAAGTTCTCAATACTATTGCAGAGCAAATATATATAGTTTTCTATAAAGTTTGATGAAGTTACTGGGTTGTTGATGCAATTCGGTAACCGAAACATGTGTAACTAAGCAGATAAAACGGTAATTATATATATATATATATATATATATATATATATATATATATATATATGTTATCCACTAACACCTTTTTATCATTTACGGCTTATCAGTATGGCTAGACGTAGAAAGTGCATCCACGCTCAAATTTGAAACCCGAAAGCCCAGTTATATGCAAATACGATCCGCAGTCCAAGCATTTAAAATTCCCGCGCTAAAAACATCGTCACTGATAATAGAAGCCATCTGTTTTTCCTGTCATAAAAGTCTTTCATTCCTCAATCTCACCCTGCTACCGGTTATCCTTAAACCCTTACCCTTATCCAATCACTCTAAGCATCCGTTGTGTCCATCGTGTGCAAATATCGAGGGCTGGCTGATTAGATGGATGGATGTGGGGGTTCGGGCCCAGGTGGAGGCAAAGAAGCCGGTGATGGACAGATTTCAATATCCGCACGAAACACTTTATTAAACGCGCTCAGCTAACACCGTCGGCTCGGTTTGCTAATATTTACTGAAAATGGCAGACAAGAGCGTAAATAAAGCACTAAACGTTTACCTTGCTTCTGAACGGTGCAACCCAATGGTTAGTGGATCGCATTAATTGCAATGAGGCCCAAAGTTGAAGGTTGCAAAAAAAAAAATAAATAAAATAAATAAATAAATAAATACTACTACTACTACTACTACTACTACTACTACTACTACTACTACTACTACTACTACTACTAATAATAATAATAATAATAATAAATAAATAAATAAAAATAAAATGTTTACAAAAAATAGGGAATGTCCTGATCGTTACGATTGCCCCTTTTTACAGCATATCGCACCTTTTAGAATCATTTAATGTTAAAATAAAGTACCTTACTTTTTAGAAACGATTCGTTTTTTAGTAGAATAGAGTAATAAGGATGACGCTGGCTCTCCCTAGTTAAGCAATATCATATGTTTGAAAAGAATTGTTTTTAATCGTAAAAACAGTGAATGCATTTGTACAGCTCCAAGTACTGGACGTCAGTGAAAGAAAGCCGAAAGAAAACTAAGGTCGTGGCGATGAACATATTTCTGTGGAATTTTAATCTGATCGTACTTGATATTTACATCTTTACCACATAGGATTATAACGTAACGTCGCAAGAACAAACAAATAAATCATAAATAGGAAATCCTTCCCCATCTCCACACCAGCTTAAAGAGTCTCCCTCTTTCATTGCGGGGCTACATGTCCATCTCCCCTGGAGTTCGTTTTTCTTTTCCCCGTCTCGACACCAGCTTAAAGAATCTCTCTCTTCCACTGCGGGGCTACATGTCCATCTCCTGCTGGGCCGCGTTTCTCTTTCTGCTCCATTACACGCCGGCCATAGACAGCCATTTATTTACACGTTCTTTTTCAACCGCACTTTTTCTTCTCTCGACCACATGGTGTTCTCTTTATCATTTTCATCTCACTTCTTAATTTGCATATGTGCTTTATCGACAAACAAGCTATCTTACATCTCCTGCTGATTTTTTTCCATGCGCTCATATGCGATCTGTTACAGAAGTGGAGTACTCTATGTTCTTAAAAAACTGTCTGAACAGTGCCGTCGACATTTCGCAGTAGACGGGGGTGCCTTAGGCAGTTAGCGATTACTTAACATCATCACAGTGTAGTATCTGTTCTGATGCTACACTTCAGCTTTTCGGTCCTCAGTCATGACTGAGACAATTTTTATTTTTGTTCCTATCCAGAGTGCCCGTTTTGGGGGAGCTGGATTTTCCCCACATTAAAGACCGATCTTGTGTCTAACTCTGTCCTCGTGAGGGGCAAGTAAATAGGAACCTCTTACCAAAGAAAAATACATGGCTTGGAAGGGTGGCTATCTTAGAACCGACCAGATTCAACCGTATATTCTTCACCATTAATCCCAAACAAAATTAAAGTAAATCCTCCGCGCTGATATGCACATGTACGACACACAAACGGTAATAGGAGATTGAGAGCTTTGGCATAAGGCCGAGAAGATGGCTTAAACAAAGATGAACGGATAACCTACACCAAGATTTCAAGAAGACCGGATTTCATCTTGATCAGCCTTTGACTATGTATTGTCGAAGTACATATCCAGTGCGAACCTCGCTGCGCGGAATAGATGTAGAAACATAATGAGATAAGTTTATGCCTAGTAGTGACGCGTGCAGAATTACCAATGGTTTTTATCCTCATGATAAACATGGGAAAGAAAATATAAATGAATGCTTTTATTTTCTTACTTTAAATTGCCACTATTTATCATGGCCAGATGCTATTCAAGGATAAGGGTCAATATGATGGAATGTCAGTAGCAAGATCGAATATATGTCGTCACGGTTCTAGATAGGAATATGTTGCAATTTTTTTTGAAGATGACAACGTTGTAATCTTCGGCGAAGTAGTCTCGCTGCAACGTGTTCCACAGACGGAAAGCTGTTCGTGTGGATTCTTATTTACGGGCTTCCCCATCAGAGCAGAATTGAACACAAGATCATGTTTACCTGTAAATCTTTAAAAAAAAAGGGACATTCTGGATTTGTACGAAAGTAAAATAAAATTATCAGCCTTGAAAGATTTATTCTTTACTTATAGAGAACTAACGGCAAAGAATAAGTGTAGTATCAGAACAGATACTACACTTTGCTCCCAGTCAAAAAGCCAAAGAATGTAGATTATTTTTAATTTATTGCTAAGGATTTTTCTATTTTCTTTTATAGAATAATTTATTAAAATTTAATATAAAGAATGAGGAGAGGTTTAAAAACCATGTAACATGGAGCCAAAAGGGGGAAGGGGATTCGATGCCGGGGGGTCATCGACTTCTATTTCCTAAGCTAGTTTTTTACCCACCATAATACCTCATTTACTCTGTGAGTCTAACCTATTTAAAATACACTCAAATAAATGAATGTTTTTCAAGATTTTATTTACAAAACAGAACAAGGAATTTTTATTTCCAAACAAAAAATAAATTTTTTTATACAAGCACACAGCCCGGAGTTGCCCGGGTGTTTGGAGGGTATGTTAAGCAAAAAAAAAAAAAAAAAGAAAAAAAAAAGCGGTCAATTTGTTAAAACTTTGACTTGTATTATGACCCGTTTACATTTATTGTTTTGGGCTCAAATCCAGTTATTAAGTTAGATCCATGTCAAAGGAACCTATATCTAAAATTTTAAGTGTTCAGACCTAAAATTGGCAGAGGAGTTTGGTAGAGTTTTTAAAGGTCAAATCGTTGAATTTTGACCCCTTAACAGCCAAACTTTCTGGTCGAAAACGGATTACAAAGATTTCCCCAATTCTTAGTACCTTGTATATCAAATTTCGAGTATGTAGACTTAAAATTGACAGAGTTATTGCGTAGAGAATGTACACAGACACACAGACAGACACTGTCACTTATATATATATATATATATATATACAAAAAAAAACAGAAAAGCAAAAGTGTCGAATAATGTAGGATGGGATATAACAAAATCTTAAAAATACTCCCCCCCCAAAAAAAAAAGAAAAAATAATAAGAAGAAAAAGAAATGAACTAAATAAAATGCTAACTATACTATTCTAGCGATAGTCCTCCCAACCTATTCTAGTTGTTGTAGTCCTCGCTGTTTTTCGGCTGTTACCAGAAAACAAGAAAGCCACATCCTAAAAGAAAGTTGACGGTCTACGTGACAAAAGAAAGGTAGGAAGGTTCTTGGGGCGTGCGATGACATCCAGACTAAGTACCATTGAACCGAGGAATAAAAATAACTTTTTTCATGAGAGGGCATTCTGTTTTGCAAACAGTCGCCTGTTTAGCGAGATGGATGCATTGGCATTGTAAATATTCAAAGAACGCATGATTTTTTTTTACATAGGATTCTGAACTATTTTTCAAACTACAAATGGACACATTTCAAAATGACCATGTCATCGTACGTGGGTTTGCATGATACCACTAGTTTCTTAGAATGGGACATTAATGGTTGACCATAAGCTGCCATACCCATACCTATAAAAAGGATAAGGCGTTTATACCTTTCCTCGTCGTATTACAGAACTATAATTACACTGCAATACAACTGGATAAAAGTATTTAAGGGAACGCAATAGATTCTATTTGATTTGAACTGGCTTATTCGATCCCATAACCTTTGATGGACCATGGTTTGCTACCATGTTAATATGTTTATGAGGTAAGTAGCGAGGGGGGGGGCGAACATACCTGGTACTGATTCCTCGATCTTATCTGACAATAATTGATGAACGAGAAAATAAGTGAAGAAATCAGAGGAAGATAAAGACAAAAAGATGACGTATGGATTAGATATAAGAAAAGATTAAATAAAAACCCAGCTTTGGGAAATTAAGTAATTTGGGTAAAGGTGTCTGTGTAAAGAAACAGACTTGAGAATGAAAAGAAATAAATAAATCACTTGCAAAAAAAAACAAAAAACAAAAAAAACATAAAGACGAAGAGAAAGAAATAACAGAAAATAAGCAACTAAATTTAAAACAAAACAAAAAAAACATGGCTGCCGATCGAATCTTTGCAAAAAAAAAAAAAAAAAAAAAAAAGAATCCATCAGCGGAGTTGATTAATCAGTTACCTCCCTTTGTTTATTTATTCTAGTTTATTTTATTTATCTTTTTGTTTTTATATCTTTTAACTGTAAATCACTCAACCCTTTTCTTCTTTTCTGTACCATTTGGTGCAGATGCCGACTATCAACAAGACAGCTTCCCTCTTTCCTTTCAAGTTAAGTTGACCAATCAATCATTTTAAAGGTTGGAAGAAGATAAACAGGCGTAATTAGGAGTGATATAAAGAATCATGGTCTCGCTTATCGCGTGCGGCTGAAGAGAGTTAATCACCAGCTTATGAGGAGAAAAAAAAACCGTCAATAATATATATAACGAGAGCTATACTGGAAGATAAAGCGTTTAAAAGAATCCATCCATATGTAGTATTATATTAGCATGCAGGGGCAACATCGAGTCTGGTCGATTATTATTTTATGAAAATGAAACAACTTGATTTTCGAAAATATCGGTTTAGAGCTTTGAATGTCTAATCATGAATTTAACTCAAAAATAAAATAAAGAAAGTCCATTGTGGTGGAATTTGGATAGAAGTAAACAGATTTTGGATTTCGTGCAAGATTACTAGTCGAGGTTTTGCTGACATAATAGTTAGTTAGCAGAGATCAAGCTAATGAGTCGCATTAGCGAGTGGACTCGTGGACGACCCCGTTGGAAGAAAAATTGGATGAATTAGTAAAAATGTAAAAAGAGGCACAACGTGCCAAACACTGAAAAGGGAATCAATAATACGAAGGAAGGCCGTGTAAAATATAACTCGTTATTATAGCGCCCTTTCGGGGATTTGACAAATAAGAAGGTATGTGGCCCTTTTGGTCTGAGATAAGCTGTTATTCGTTTGATTGAAATTAAAGCTGTCTATAAAAGTTTATGTTTCATATTTGTTAACTAAGCGTATTTGTAAACTCACAATGGCATTTCATAAGCGTGCAGGATGAATGAATATTTCTATAAACATGTATTTATTAGATATCAAATACACCACTAGACGAGAAAACAACCCATGTAATATATATCGACACATATAAGAAAAACAGTACGTATATATATATATATATATATATATATATATATATATATATATATACGCAACCTTCTGAAAATATTGTTATTTTGATTTTCTTACAATGTATACACCACTCTTCGACGATTAACCTACAATTTAGCAGACAATAGCGCCATAAAACGACAACTAACAATCCATGATAAAAACCTTCAATTGTCCCACATATCTTGACTAACAATGCTAAAATTCGATAAATTAACAATTTCACACAAAGACTAAAATTAATAGAAGGTATACTAATTAAGAAACAAAACAAAAACAAAACTACAGCCCTTTATTAACCGGATCGCATTTAATATAGGGGCAAATATACTAACCGCATTCAACAACTAACACTAAATAAACAACTAACACTAAATAACTAAATAAATAAAAAATTAAATAAGAAAATCAAAATTAAAAATAAATAATTCACCCCTACTCACCGGCACCCACCTTTATAACTAATATATATATATATATATATATATATATATATATATATATATATATATATATATATATATATATATATATAATAATAATAATAATAATAATAAAAAATAGACCCAGCCTTAATAAAGAAAATAATTACAACATCAACAACAACCACTCCTGACGACAATCGGATGTATCGATCGAAAGCGCTTGAGATGAGCAACAAAACTGGACGCCATAATATACAAAATACCAACCGGAATACAAAACCGCTCGGTGAATCGAAAATTTATCCAACAAAATCGGAAAAAAGAACTCTATAGTGTTTAATCAGACATGCTTGAATATATATATATATATATATATATATATATATATATATATATATATATAATAAATTCCACAGCCAAACAACGTCGCAGCCCAAAAGAGCCATGACAGTCAAAGAACCGGAAGTCCAAGACTCGAGTTTCGCCCTCATTTGGGCTCATCAGTTAGACACATCCGAACTCAGAATTCGAAACTCGAGCCTCTTGCATGCAAGGCAAGCACTCTACCAACTGAGCAAACGCCCTGCACACAAGAATTTCTATTAACTAACACAGATCAAGCAAACCGCGACGAAATCCGACTGTGAAATGAACCTACTTCGTCTCAACAAGGGACGCGGTCATCCAACCAGCTAATAACCCCAAGTCAATGGCTCACAAGTAGGAGTTTTAACTCGAAAGGACGATGCCATCCAGCAATGCTAATATATATATATATATATATAGCAATGCTGATATATATATATATATATATATATATATATATATATATATATATATATATATATATATATATATATATATATATATATATATGCTGTCTGGATGAGAAATCGGAATCAGCAAATGGAAAAATTGTGCCAATTTTCCAATAACAAAAACGGATTCTTTTAATTTTTAAAAAGTTTTTGCCATATTTCTGTTTAAAACGTAGGTTTCCATTGCTGGTACTAATGAAACCATGAAAATATTTATTGATTTTAAACTACCGATGAAATAAAATCTAGACATCACTTCCCAGATGTATTTTTATTTTTGTAAATGTATGTATATTTTCTCGTGTTATGGCAAGAAAGATACAGATTGGTTCAGGAATGTTTTCTGGTCAGATGAATCAAGATATTGCCTTGTTATTGATGCTTCCGGTGTTCCCGAATGGTGCAATCGAAGAACTGGAGAAAGATTTTCATCAAGTTGCATAAAAAGGACAGTTAAACACAGAAATGGAAGGATAATGGTATGGGGAACTTTTACTGCAGCAGGTGTTGGGGAACTTATTAGATGTGGGAAGTCAATCAATGCAAAGGAATACATTCGAATATTAGAAACAAGACTGTTACTAAGTATCCAGAAGCTGGGAATATCCCAGAACATTATTTTTCAACATGATAATGCCCCTGCACACACTGCTAAAGACACAAAAAATTGGTTTTCTGATAATTCAATTAATGTGATATTTTGGCCAGGTCAAAGCCCCGATTTAAACCCAATAGAGAATATCTGGTCCATAATATCTCCTGCATTGGATGGAAGAACTTTTGAGAACAATAACAAATTGTGAGAAGCTGTGCAAAGCGAATAGATTAGCATCTCCTCTTCAGAGTGTTCCACTTTGGTTGAGAGCATGTCTAAAAAGATTGATCGTTTAAAGAAATCAAAAGGGACTGCAATTCCATCCTAAGTATTTATTCAAGTAAATGTCTTGTTCTGTGTTATTAGTCTCGTTTAAGTTTCCTGGTAAAATTGTTCTTTTTTCAATATAGCTTTTAGTGCAATAAATGTATAAAATTTGTTTGGCCCATTTTTTTGCCTCACGAGTGCACACACACACACACACACACGCACATATATATATATAACCATTACGGACTTCACTTTTGGATAAGTAATATAACTTGAAGAGGTCTCTAGTTCCTTATAATTGGCTATATATATATATATATATATATATATATATATATATATATATATATATATATATATATATAGGTAACTCATTTACTTGAAACTTTCATTGCTTATCGTGATGGGTTCAAAAATCTTGCTCATGAATAAAGTTTTTTTATAATGAAACAAAGAACTTTTTCTATATTAATTTTGTATATTTTGAAAAGTGTCCAAACTCAATGAATGCTTTTTATTGGGTTCAAAAACATACATAGTGCAATATGATAATAATTCTCCCATTTCCAAAAATCAAGTTTTCTCATTTGGTCATTTATTATTTAAATGACCATTTGAGAAAACTTGATGTTTGGAAATTGCAGTATTATTTCACACACACACACACACACACACACACACACACACACACACACACACACACACATATATATATCCACGGGGTAGCGTCCTATACGAAACCTAGTAATCTTCTAGTTTACTCGATATGACAAAAGAAATAGATTACGTTTGTTCAATCATTTTCGTGATGGCTGATAATAAATATCCTTGGCACCGGAGGCATTTTACGTTTATTTTCTTTGTTTCTTTCTTTACAGCTAAGAGCACACAATCTACTTCCAAGTCCTATTTCTTGTTTTAACTCGAGGATGTTTATATCTCCGAGGCATTGCAGTGTGAAATTATAGAATGATAATATGATTCCGTCCCCGACGCACTTAAAATGCATTAGTCAGTCCGTACGAAAATAAAATGCAGACGATTGGTTCAAACGATCGGTATTAAATAAGCGAATAGGGTGGCTAGTCACCCAACAGGAGGGAAAGATAAATCTGCTCCTATTTTAATAGGGGAAGGAAACGACGCACGCAAGTATTTAAATTACTGTGGAACGACAAATATTGCACAGGTTATACTAATACTAAACTTATGTAATGCTGAGCCCGGCCAGTGCCAGATGGGTGACCATTTGTGACTAACAGATTGTTGTATGTAGGTGAAAGGTTAGGTCAGTTCTTTTTTTACACAGAAATCACCACTTATCAAGGTTCGGAGGCCACTCGAGGATAAGTGTTAATGGGAAAAGTAGTAAGTACTTCCTCTAAATATGTAGGCGATCGTGGTGATATTTCTCCTAGGATGTAATGTAGGATTTTATTATAACGAATAAATATGTATAAAACGGGATTCTATAGTTAGATAAGATGGTAGATAATAGTTTAGAAATAATAAATTTGTATGTGGCATGTGTTATTGGAAACCTACGTTTATTTCGTCCAGAGTGAAATTTCTATAATCAAAATATTTTATATATGTATATCTATATATATATATATTATATATATATATCATATATATATATTATATATATTATATATATATTATATATATTATATATATATTATATATATTATATATATATATTATATATATTATATATATATATTATATATATTATATATATATTATATATATATATATTATATATATTATATATATATATATATTATATATATTATATATATATATATATTATATATATATATATATATATATATATATATATATATATATATATTAGTGATGGAATAATTCCAATATTTTTCCCGATTCCATGCTAAATTACCGATTCCGATTCTTTGTAACTCTCTAATAATTAACTATAAGATTGTTATTGTCCTCGATTTTCGTAAAAACACATTTTAACTATACAAATATTTTCCTAAACGTTTAAATACATTTGCGAAGAATGATCTATCGATTTTAACTTTACTGGTATTTTAAAATCAATAAATGTTTATTATTTTATCATTATTATCAGCAATGGAAGATTTTGCTGTAAAAAAAATCAAGTAAAAAAGAGAATTAAAAGAATTGTCCTGGCATCGGAAAATAGACATCAATTTTTCCGATTCCGATACCCGCAAACCGGCCGATTTTTCCGATTCCCGATCCGATTAATCGTCACAACACACACACACACACACACACACACACACACACACACACACACACACACACACACACACACACACACACACACAGTCAGATTAACTGTTACTGACGAGTGAAAATATCGAAAATGAATTTATTTTGAATGTTGGCAATAAACTAAATAAAATATTTTTGATTACATCTGTAATATTCTACTGAAAGGATATAGTGAAAAAAAAAAACGGATTAAAACTGACATCTAGTTTCATTTGCATCAACGATCGACCTATATGAATATGAAAGAAATTCGAAATATGGCCAGACATTTCCCCTGAAGAAATCAAATGGTAATTATGATATTGTTATTGTTCTGAAATATTCACCATTACTGGAAATTATGAACAGCAACGCTTTAAATAGCACAAAAAATGGCATTTTCTACGTTTCCATTTCTCTTTCACTCTATCTTATATATATATATATATATATATATATATATATATATTATATATATATATTTAAATAAAAGTGTAAGTGTCTGTCTGTCTGTCTGTGTGTCTGTGTGTGTACATTTCCCTACGAAATAACTCTGTCAATTTTAAGCCTACAGACTGGAAATTTGATATACAGGGTACTGAGATTGGGGAAAATCGATATGATCGGTTTTCGGCCAGAAATTTGGCGATTAAGGGTCAAAGTTCAACGATTTGACCTTTGAGAACTCTACCAAACTCCTCCGACAATTTTCGGTCTAAACATATGGAATTTTTGATATAGGTTCATTGGACATGGATCTAACTTAATAACTTGATTTTAGCCCAAAACAATTCATTTTAAGGGGTCATAATAGGAGTAAAAGTTAAAAACATTGACCACTTTTTTTTTTCTCAACATATATCTCCAAATACTCGGGCAACGCCGGGCACCCATGCTGGTATATATATATATATATATATATATATATATATATATATATATATATATATATATATATATATATATATATATACTGCTGATCCAAAATTTAAGACAACTTAAAAATCTTAAAAAAAAAAAAACAACTTTTTTTTTAAGGATAGATTTTAAACTCTTCCGACTTAAGGTTACCAATACTACAATATAAAATGTTATGGAAACAAAAAAGCTACATCCCAAAGATTTATTTTTTTAATTTACATTTTTCTTATATTAGGCTTTTTAATACATGATTACAATTATAAGACCAGAGACAAAAATTCTATAAAATTGTACAAAAAGTGTATGAAAAGTGTATGAAAACATTCAACAATCAAACTTAATAATGAGTTTTACCTCCACTGCTTTTGATGACTTCAAAAATTCTTTGGGGCATGCTAAAAATAATACTTCTGCATGCAAAATCCGATCCCGCATTTTGCTAATTCCTACCCTCTGATGAGAAGGAGAGTATTTCTTCGAAACTCCGCGGATTAAGGACTATCAATTTATCTAGTGTTTCCTTTTCAGATTAAATATATTTTTAACTCATTTCAAAGTGTTTTTTTTAAACATATTTTATTAACTGTTTGCTCATATTATAAGCTCTATTTCCTATTTGGTTTTATCGAGCTTTTATATCTGGCTGAGATAATTTTATAAATATTAATTCTGTAATATTTATAATTTACTTTAATTTTACCATCTTTGATCATTTTGGTAAATTCAATTGTAATTTTCATTTTATATATATACAATATATAGATATAACTATATAGATATAGTCTCGCTGGATTTAGCCACTCTGATGAGTCGTGAACGACGAAACACGTGTCAGTGGATAATTATATTTTAAAAATAATATATATATATATATATATATATATATATATATATATATGAAAAATAGGAGAAAGAGGCAAGTGTTAAGGTTATATCTAGATGTGGAATGCTCAATCTAGTATGAGTGTAAAAATCGAGTCTGACAGAAGTCTCAAATGGATGAGAGGGTGACATTAATATGAATAGAGGATGAGGTATGAATAATATTTTGAGCTCGTTCTAAGGAGAGATTTGATTTCTAAAACTTTGCTTTGTGTAAATAAAATGATAAATTTTGCTATTCTTTAGAAATTTCAAATCGGAATTCTGTGATTTTAAATGGAGTTTTTTTTTGTAAAGAAAGATTGGAAAATAAATGCAAGTACATGATTGATTTGAAAATCTGCACATTCGAAATGTAATTTGGAAATGCACGCATTTTCTTTCTTTATTATTTAATCAGGCTATTTTACCCCGTTGGTATATGACATATGAAAACGTTATACTGGCAGAATTAGCTTTTACACGCACACACACACACGCACACACACACACGCACACACACACACACACACACACACACACACACACACACACACACACACACACACGAGATTGTTTATGGGAACTAAAAAACAATATTTTTTCAAAATTTCTACATTATGTACACGAAGCTTATGAATAAATAAAATGATATACACATTGTAATGCGTCTACCCGGATCGATTTACAATGTCCTTGTAAGGACTCCAACTTACCACTATATATATATATATATATATATATATATATATATATATATATATGGTTCAAGGTTACGAATATTCAAAGACAAAGAGCAATGAATTTAAAGGGGTTTATATAATAGTGTTTAATAATAGAGTAAAGTATACTTTCAGTTATAGTCAAATACATATTTTGAATGTCGCTACATGATCATGATTATGTTTCAGTCCAGTTAGTTATAAATAACTGAACGACCTTCTCAGTTTACGAATATTTCCTTTATGTAAAAGCAGATATCCAAATAAGTATATATATATATATATATATATATATATATATATATATATATATTAATATATATATATATACATTGAAGATTAAAAGGTCACGTAGTTACATATGAAAAAAATTGGAACAGAGCAAAAAAATAAATAAATAAATAAATAAAGAGGAGAGTAGAAAAGGGAAAAAGAGGATGTAGGTCAGAAAAACACCCACGCAGAAATCGAGTTTCCTTCCGATGCTAAGAAAAGAAACCAAGGAATAATACATCGACGCCAAGCTACTAAGAGAGAGAGAGAGAGAGAGAGAGAGAGAGACAGAGAGAGAGAGAGAGAGAGAGAGAGAGAGAGAGAGAGAGAGAGAGAGAGAGAGAGAATTACATACTAGCCGACCCGTTTCATGGCGTTGCCCGGAAATTAGATGTTTTTTTTTAGACATGAGAGCGAAATATACAACGTAGCATTATTAATATAGAAAGATAATAGGAGATAGAAAACTCAATAGGTCCCGCTACAATTTCACGAATGCATTAAATTAAAAATAAAATATTTAGCAACAAAGTGTACGCACATAAAAATTACTTCAGTGCAGAATTCATACATGAAAGTGTACTAGATCGACCCCTCTCAAATTATTGATGACCCGAAGGAGACATTGAACCTTTTAATGACACTCGTCATCAAAAGGTGTTGGTCCCCCGCCCTCATGTAACTCTCAAGCTTGTCTTATCTCCTATCTGTATTTGTTTTTATAGAGCACGAGCTTTAGTAACAGCTTATTAATACAGTAATGGTTGTGTCTTTAAGTAACAAGTGTTGTAGTAAGCTTTCCACATGTGGAACACGTTACCTAGTTACGGCTTCTCTACTGATTACAACTTTGTCGTCTTCAAATCCTATACGAATAAATTGTTATGTATCGTCGCATAAATAATTAAACGCAATGCATACCGCAAATCCATGTGAGTACTTTCAGTGCGTTCATCATCTTTTGGTTGGCAATCATTACTGTTTCTTTAAGCTTTATACTCGAGTGACTCTTGTCCTTGATAAATGGCGACCCGAAAATTAATAATGGAGTGTACAAAGTAGATCTTCGTTTACTTTCAGCAGCAGCGTATCTCTCGCTCCCTTATTTTA
This sequence comes from Euprymna scolopes, assembly GCF_053919585.1. Taxonomy (NCBI): domain Eukaryota; kingdom Metazoa; phylum Mollusca; class Cephalopoda; order Sepiida; family Sepiolidae; genus Euprymna; species Euprymna scolopes. Next base: position 31,270,150 of record NC_136502.1, read on the forward strand.
TACTTTATTTCTCACATTCCATGAGCGAGGTTTCTGACAAAGGGAAAATATTATTGTTTACTGGATTAGAATCCACCCATCTTACTCTTATGGTACGCAAGTTTTGACCTTGAAGTAGTATTTTTAGCTTCTTATATTTAGTGGCGTCATGCCTTGTCTGGAACGATTTCCATAAAAACAAGTGAAGCTTGCATTGTCCCCCGTGAGTGTACTGTGAACGAGGCATAAAAATTGACTAAGTTCAGCATTTACCCCCTCCCCCCATTAAGCCCCAAAGTGCCCAGGAAACCTCAAATCGTGGTGAAAATGAACAAACGGTGCAGTTTTATGCCTTGATATATGTATATTTGAATTCAGCACCATGCAAAACAGTAAATAGACATACACAGACAATTTTGGACAAATATGATAAAATAGTCCCTAAAATGGAGTGTTTTTATTAGCCCCAAAAGAGCCCCTTATTATCGTGAAGTATAGAGAAACAAAATTATATAGAAATCAGTTAGTTACAACGTTTCAATTTTATCCGTTTTAACCCGAAAGGCACCCCTAGGGGGGGGGCAACCGAAAATTTCCCGGAAAATCCGTTCTGTTACTTTTCACTCATATCATGTTTAATGTTTGTGCAAAATTTCAAAACTTCCAAGGCGTAGTTATCGTAGACCATTCTATGCTTTACAACAAGTGTATGAACATCCAATACGTTTATAAATTGCCCAAGTGTCTCCAAGAAGGTAGAGATGACCTCAAAAATGACCCACATGAATGAAATCCACCCACTTCAATCGATGAAGAAATGATGACTCAAGTTCGGACGTTGGTCGAAGAACAGCATCGATTTTAGATTGACTCTACGGAAGCGGAAATTTCTCCAGGTTTTAACATTTTCAATTTTGCTTTGGGTCAGCTTTCTACCCGCTGGACATCAGGTGTTCGGCGATGATCGGCCGGCTCAAAGGCCTGCCGTTTCGATGAGCCTTTTAAGTTGTCGAAGATTCTATGGAACAAAGAAACAAAGCATAAGTAGAGATGAGCCTCGGAGTTATCAATATTTTCCAGAGCGCAAATATCCAATCAAAACAGTTGCTCCTTTCTTCGGACATGATCTGGTCTCTTGATACTTCATTTCGGTTCCTGAAGCGTACATGGAGATCTGAAAGGAACACGATTCAAAACAAAACGATGACTAAGCGAATAGAATCTTTTGAATTCTATCAAGGAGAGTTATTCAAAATTTATTGATTTAGATAAAAGTGATAAAATGAAAAGGTACTAGAACCCTTTTCGGATTAAAGACTTGTGAGAGGGGTGTTATAGGGACTTGCTCATTTACTCGAAATGGACTCTTCTGATAATTACAAAAATCCCGAACCTGATATTCTTATGGGGAATTATCGCGACTTAATATGAGGCTACAAACCATCTAATTAACGGTCGGGAAATGCTAACGACTTTCTCCTGAATTCAATTTCGTGCAGTATATATTCTTTCCTATTAAGACCTGTTGTTTTAGTCTTATATATATATATATATATATATATATATATATATGCCTGTGTGTGTGTTTCTGTGTGTCTATATATATGTGTATACATATATATATATATATAGACACACAGACACACACACGCATATATATATATATATATATATATATATATATATATATATATATATATATATATAGTAATTTATAAAATATATATGGCGATTAAGCTACACTGAATATTCTGCGTTTCATCCACTATAGGATTCGTCAGGCTTATGCGCGAATTTTGTGGTTGCTTCTTGTTTTTATATATGTTGAGGATCCTCTAGAATATTCAGTGTAGCTTAATCGCCATATATATTTTATAAATTACTAACTAGCTCTACCTACGTATTGAGCACTTTTGAAGTAAATACTTAGTTTACGCATAAATCTATACTTTCGTATATTAAATTTGTGTGAGTAAATGAAGTAGTTATATATATATATATATATATATATATATATATATATATGTATATATATATATATATATATATTACACATTAGCGCATAAAGCGATGCTCTCTGTATAAACAAATTGAGAAATTCACTGCCTGCATAGCGGCATAGCGCAACGGTTAGAATCTCCGACTGTCATTTAGCGGTGGGGTTTCGATCCTGGCTTGAGCTAGTTGTTGGTCTAGCCGCACTGATGAGCTGTGAAACATCGAAA
>NC_136502.1:31274853-31357353 GCF_053919585.1 Euprymna scolopes
TATATATATATATATATATATATATATATATATATATACGAGGTGCGTTTCAAAACTAATGCTTCCTATTATATTATTGTTCCACCAGAATGGACAAGCATTGCGAATTACAGTGTTATGATAACTGAAGTTATGCATTCAGAACCTGACAGTTTCATTTCTCTGTTACAGATATTGATAGTGTGTAACTAAGAAACCAACCCAGGTCATAAACGTACGTCAGAAACAGCGATGCGTCATTGAATTCCTGGCAAAAGTGTATGGAGACTGGCGGTGACTATGTTGAAAAATAGATCCTGAGGCACAAAGGTCGCTATTTCTAATGGTACAACTCCCGTCTTCGTAACTCTTCACGTTTTTTTTATTAAATAAGTAGAAAGCGTTACTTTTGGAAAGACCCTCATATGACAAATGCGCCCCAGACAGCCATTGTTCATCGTTGGCAAAAGTGCTGGTTTTTATACCGATAAACTCTATAATTTAACACATTTTTTGCACGTACCTAGTATCTACTGCTCAAATAATAGACTAGTTGAAAAAAAATCACTCCCCGCTCTAATAGAAAATAAATACAAGATATTAAGCAGGCGCAAAAGATTTTTTCGATGAAATATTTCATCTTAAAAATAGAAAACTGTAAGTTTTTGAAAATCTTTATAATAATAAAGGCTTTTGCTCTTTAATATTTGATTCCATCTGTCATCGAGCTTATAAATGTATCGATTTAAAAAAAAATCTTTAAGTTTTATGCGAAATATGAATCGAACTTATGTGTAGGTCTTCTCTCGTAATCCTCGAAATAAGTGATAATCCGATGGTGCTAGGTCAAGAGAGTATTCTGGATGAAGCAAGATTTCTCAATCAAATTCCTTTAGGAGATTCTTAATCAGGGGTGATGTGTGAGAACAAAAATTTAAAATTGTCTCAGTCATGAAAGATTTCTACTCTACTGACAGAACAAGAAATTGAAGTGTAACATCGAAAGAACAGATTCTAAACTTTAATCTTGGCCCGAAGGATGGGTGAGAATATTGCAGAAAAAAAAAACATAACTGCTGCTTTAATAATCTGAACGAAAATTAATCACGTGATATGTTTCAGTGAGACACAAAATACACTAAATAAATTATAGTGGTTTAGAATGTTTACTAACCGGCAACATCTTTAGCACCGATTTAATAGCAATAAACGAATTCACAGGAATTATCAAATATCTGTTTCATAAATACATCGCATGGCACAAAATGACCACAAAAGGGTTAATGTATCGCAAAGCAAACACGTAACGGGACGTGAAAATCGAAATCGAAAAGATTGTACCTATTTTCCGATACCAAAAACGATTCTTTAAAATTGTTTTTTTTTATTTGTTTAAAAGTTACTTTTACTGGTTCTTATGATGACATTATAAATATTTATTGATTTAAATTACCAGTAATATTGTAATCTGCACATAATCCCCTCCACAAGCGTATTTTTTTACGTTTGCAAAATACGTGCACATATTAAATAGGTTTTTACGGTAATTTGAAAGATTGAAAAATACAAATAAATAAATAAATAAATAAAATAAATAAATAATAAACAAATAAATAAATAAAATATAATAAATAAACACAAAAAAAATGTATAATGAAATATTTAGGGATATAAAAATCAAAATCGACAATTGTATCGGTATTAGGAATTTAGAACAGAGTTGGTATCGTAACTGTATCAGACATTTATAACAAAATGGGTTATTTAGAATAGAATCAGTGATTGTATCGGAATCGAGAATTTAGAATAGAATCAGTGATTGTATCGGAATCGAGAATTTAGAACAGAATCAGTGATTGTATTGGAATCGGGAATTTAGAACAGAATCAGTGATTGTATTGGAATCGGAAGTTAGAACAGAATCAGTGATTGTATCGGAATCGGAATTTAGAACAGAATCAGACATTGTATCAGAATCGGAATTTAGAACAGAATCAGTGATTGTATCGGAATCGAGAATTTAGAATAGAATCAGTGATTGTATCGGAATCGAGAATTTAGAATAGAATCAGTGATTGTATCGGAATCGGGAATTTAGAACAGAATCAGTGATTGTATTGGAATCGGAAGTTAGAACAGAATCAGTGATTGTATCGGAATCGGAATTTAGAACAGAATCAGACATTGTATCAGAATCGGAATTTAGAACAGAATCAGTGATTGTATCAGAATCGGAATTTAGAACAGAATCAGTGATTGTATCAGAATCGAAATTTAGAACGGAATCAGTGATTGTATCAGAATCGGAATTTAGAACAGAATCAGTGATTGTATCAGAATCGGAATTTAGAACAGAATCAGTGATTGTATCAGAATCGGAATTTAGAACGAAATCAGTGATTGTATCACAATCGGAATTTAGAACAGAATCAGTGATCGTATCGGAATCGGAATTTAGAACAGAATCAGCGATTGTATTGGAATTGGGAATTTAGAACAGAATCAGAAATTATATCGGAATCCGGAATTTAGAACAGAATCAGAAATTATATCGGAATTGGGAATTTAGAACAGAATCAGAAATTGTATCGATATAAAGAAATCATGTTCAACAATCGCAATCATTCTTCTTATCTTTTATTTTTGTTATGTTTTTTTTCTCTTTAGCTTTTTTTTTATTTTTTCCTTCATTTTTCATTCATTCTTTTCTTTCATTAACTTCGTTCTTCTATTTATGTCAATCTCTTTTTTTTGTTTTCTCCTTATTTTCCCTCTTCTTCTTTTAAAAAAAAATTCTCTCTTCTTTCCTCTTTCTCTTTTTTTTTGTTGATCTTTCCGCCTTTCTTTTCCCTCCTTTGTTTTCTTTGTCGTTTTCTTCCTCATTTCCCAACTTCGTCCTCCTTTAACCCTCTCTCACTCTTCACCGACGTTTCTGACCTTTTACTTGATTCCGCTGTTTCTCGTGCACCCACAATTTGATCGTAACGTACACATCTACACGCAATTTTTTGCAGACTAAACCAAACCGCCCGCCGTTCTTTCTGCAAAGACAATTCCATTGGAAATTTGCCCCGACGTTCAGCTAAAGAATCCACAAATGTCAAGAACTGACAATTATGGACCGGCGAATACAAAAAGTCAATGGCTTTTGCAAAGAGAGGGAACCGTAAAGACCTCGTGAAAAAAAAAGATGTCTTCTGGCATTGTTTGTGATTGACGCAGAGAAAGATTTCAGATCAACAATAGAGTGTATCAAGCGTCGTTTTGATTGACCTTTTGTGCAAAACAAAATAACAGATTCTCGTAATAAAAGAATCGTATTATTTTATGTAAAACGAGACTCCGAAAACCATTTGAATTTTGAGCGTTTTAATTTATAGACATAGATTATTTATAGTTATTTTTTTCAAACAGGCTGTTATCTCTAATGTGTGTGTGTGTGTGTGTGTGTGTGTGTGTGTGTGTGAATAAAATAATAGAAAGGATCGCGGATTATGGAACGAAATATCAAATCAAATCCTACTGGATCCGTTGTATTAAACTGATTCATATCATATGAATCCAGAAAATTCTGTTGTTGGCATTGGTTTCCCCGGTATTTTTCTAGTCAATATTCTTTCTAGAAAGACATCGGAGGTTACGAGAGAGACTACGTTAAGATTTCCAACATCTTAAATGAAAATGACTTTTGTGGAACGAACTGGATTCGAACTTGTAATACCCAGGTCGTCGGTCTGTATCGTTAACCACTAAACAACCGTCACCGCTGTTCTGTTCAATCAAATACTAATATCGTCACAAGTATATAATCCTACAATTTAACCTCGTTTATAGCAGAAAAGGCGTTGCAATCCTGTCTGCTTTATCGTTATTTTCATTGCAAGTGCCCGTCTGAGCTCCAATCTATGGTTCCCCCTCTTGCCAAACTTTCACAAAAACCACTCGTCTATCTACAACATTTTCCCCACTCTCTATCTGTGTATAAATCTAAATATGGATTCGATGAACAAAGCTTCTCTAGACCTGCCCACTTGTGGAACTCTGTTTCACTGGTGTGCTTTCCAGTTGACTACAATATAGTCGTCTTCAAGTAAACAAGTTTTTTTTTGCTGAATCGTCCCCTTATATAATCAAATCATACCAAATTCCCATTACTAACTATTACTACGACGACAAAGTACAAACATTAACGTTTATCTTAATGTGGAACCGTCTTGTAAAAAAAAGTTGAATTGTTTTCGATTTTCAACCGTGTGGACGTGTTAAATAACAACGTCATTCTCATGATACTTCTAATTTGCTATGCGCGTCTAGCAACGTAAGTATTTTTTCAAATTCACACGTGACCAACCAATGGACAGAGAGAGTGTCCTATTAAAAGACATGATAACCAGTGACTTTCCCCCATATTTTTTCTTTTTTTTTACATAGGCATCACCACTTATCAAGGCCCAGAGACCACTCAAGGATAAGGATTAAAGAGTGTACAACAGTTAATTGAACAATATAGTAATCGTTAGTAATGGAAATTCGGTAAATTTGTTAACTTAAGTGGAACGGTCCATTAAGAACTTGTTTACGTTGGCCTTGAAGACGACAATATTGTAGTCAGCTGGAAAGTAGGAAAACCGAACAGAGTTCCACAGTCGTGCAGTTCGAAGAAAGAAGCTTTGTTCATGGAATCTACGTTTACGTTTAGACACAGATAAAGAGTGGGGGAAATTATTGATAGCGTTTTGAGCTAGACGGGTGTTTTCATGAAAGTTTGGCGAAGGGGGACCATAGATTGGAGCTCAGTCGAGCACTTGCCATGAAAATAACGATAAAGCAGAGACAGACTCGTAACATCTCTTCTGTAAGAAAGAGGTTGAAGGGAAGAGAAAAGGGCATCCCCTACTAGGCTATTTTCTATCACCTCTGCCGCGAAACACTTTCTTCTTCTTTTCTCTCCTTTGATAATTTACTTCATTCACCTTCTATTGCCTAATATATATATATATATATATATATATATATATATATATATATATATATATATATATATATATATATACCTTTTATCAATATCGGTATATGATTGATATCATCATTCGTGTCACTATCAATATTGCTGCTTTTATGTTTAGTTCTATTACTATTTTTTAGCAGTAGTAGCTTTATAAATATTATTATTATCGCTATCTTTATTACTAAATCTTTATCATTATTACTAAATTTGTTACTATAATTACTAAATTACTATTATTATTATTATTATTATTATTATTATTATTATTATTATTACACATGATCATTGACTATACTATTATTAGAATTACTTTGCATTTATTATTATTATTATTATTATTATTATTATTATTATTATTATTATTATTGTCATCTTTATAATCATCATAACTTTTCGACAGCCATAATAAGCAAAGATTCTGCAACACTATAAACTTTATAATCCTCACTCCCCAAACTTTCTTTTTAATAGTGAGATCGAATTTAACACTTCATAAAAAGACCTGTTTCGTTCTGTCGAGACAATTTCCGGTCAGAGTAATACGAGCTTTCACGGACTGATTTTCCCCCGATTAGATTGATCTTAATTTCTTTAAAATTTAATCTGAAATCACTTTTCCTAATTAAGCCGATGATAAAGGTTCTCATACCGGCTTTCTCTTTTTTTTATACTCCGGCCCCATTTGACTGGGGACAGACTTCTATTTGGTCTACTGCACGTCCCGGAAACACTTTTCATTATTTAAGCTGTTTTGTAGGTTATCCAATGGGATTATATGCATCGGCACGCTGGAGTTATTTTGGACTCTATTCTCTCTAATGAATTATTTTGCAGTTTCTGGCAAACTTATTTTCGAGCTGGATTGGCATTTAATATCTATTGCAGCTGGGCGCAAAATACATGACGAAAGCAGTACCATTGATGCTTATATATATCCAAAATGTCTCTAAATATTAAACAACTTTGGGCAATTAGAACTTACACAAAATCGACCTGACTTAATATCACGTGTGCATCATGCACATCTAGATGAACTTTTGAAAGACATTAAAGACAAACATGTACTGGGATTTCTATTTACAAACGTTTATGTTATTGAATTTAACAAAAGAGCGCTACCACTCTGTCACATGATTATAATATTGCGAGTTCAGGATAAGATCAGAACAGTTCAACAAATTGATGTAATTGTGTCAGCAGAGATATCAGGACCTGAAGATCCAGAGCTTTGTGATTTAATTTAGGTTGTAATGGGGCATGTCCAACCTCATTGTAATTGTTTGATTATATGATGAGTTTCTTATTGGTGTGTGTTAAAAAAAATTCAACTACCGTGGAATTTCCACGGGTTCTGCTAGTTTTCATTAATTAATCTAATTAACAAAGTAATTACTTGCTTATGAGTTCGAATTTAGCTATGAATTCTTGCTTATTATTAAATAAATTAACTTGGTTTTGGGAGTTTGTAATTCGCTATTTAAACCTCTAAATAGAGATTTGCTGTTTCCATTATTTATATCGCAGAAAAAGAGGCTAATTGGAAGACTTTCTAAGTTAATATTAGAACTAATATTAATCTCTATAAATATTGAAACACTGTGGTATTATTTCTGGAATTTTAAACCTGGAATGTTATCATTTGATTATTATACCTACACTTAAAAATTATCAACCGTGGCTCCGATGTACACGTTTTGTTTCGTTGTATTACTACAAAGTGTTGCTTCAGATATGAGAGTGTATGCGTGATTCCGTGTGTGTTATTAATATTTTGATGATTCATAAAATGGAAAATGTTTTCTTTTTAATTTATTCAATGACCGTTTTATTTACTTACGTTCGGAAACAAACATCCTTTTTCTATTTTCGTACTCAACTTTTGGTTATTGAAATGAGTTGCTTTTTTTTCTTTGTGTTCTTATTTTTATCTTCCTCTCAGATGAGAACAATAAACCGATCAACAAACGCCTCCATATCTTATCAGACACAATTACGTAGAGTTTCCGCAAAACAAGGACATAAACGTCTGTATTTATTATTGTGTTTTTCTTTTTTTTTTTTTTTTGGTTTTGCGTTTATTTATAAATTATTGAGATCAATCGTTAGACAGAAGCTGGGGAGGCTTTAAGTAATTGCTTCCTCCCCCACAAAAATGTCTACTAAAGAGTAATAGTGAGTATATATTTTAAATTAAAACCTATCCTATCCTAACGATCTTCACCCATCTTTTCCGATGTTTTCTTTCAGACATATTTGTTTATATATATATATATATATATATATATATATATATATATATATATAAACATATATATATATGAATATATATATATATTTGTTTATATATATACACACTTCAGAATAAAATTATCTAACAATCAACTGGTATTGTGATTATAAGTCTTACAAGATATTACTGGCAGTAATATTTTATAAGTACAATCCCACTAAACAAGAATTGCTCGATATACAAGATAGATAAAATCCGTTCCCTCTTAGTAGTTTTTAGTAATTTGATATTTAGTTCAATTAATTTTTAATTTTATTTTTTATACACATACACACACACACACACGCATATATACATACATATATATATATATATATATATATATATGAAATATATATATATCAAATATATGTATATATATCAAATATATATATATCTCAAATATATATATATATATATATCCAATATATATAAATATCAAATATATATATATCAAATATATATAAATATCAAATATATATATATCAAATATATATAAATATCAAATATATATATATATATCAAATATATATATAATATATATCATATATATATATCAAATATATATATATCAAATATATATATATATATATATCAAATATATATATATATATCAAATATATATAAATATCAAATATATATATATATCAAATATATATATAATATATATATATCAAATATATTTATCTATCAAATATATATATATATAATATATATATATCAAATATATTTATCTATCAAATATATATTTATATATAGATATATATATATATATAAAATATATATCGTCGTCGGCCAATTTCTCGTATCCGAGAATTTCAGTTTCCTCTTCCCTCAGTGTATTTATCGCAGATGGCTTCTCAGACCAATCTGAGCGTGGAATTTGCGTGGGCAGAGAAGGCAAGCAATGCTTGGCAGGGGGCATTGTTGTTCAGCACGATTTTTTCTTGCTTACCTCTTGATCTCCACAAGTCTCCTTCTTTCTGCCTCGTATCCTTTGGTACCATTTATGATAGATAGGCGACACAGGCACCGATCCTGAGATGGTGTTTCCAAGATGTGAAGATCAAATCTGGTGCTATATCGCAGAAGAGATCGGCCGATAGCTCTTTTGTCTGTGGCTAGCTCCGAGTACAGGTTTTGTCGAGAGAGTCTGTTTTCATCCATTCTGAGGATATGCCCCAACCAACGGAGTCTGTGTCTCATGGTGGTGGCTGTTTCGTTTCCCGATAAAACTGCTAAGCTTTATAAGTACTAAATCATGAATAAAAGCTTTATAAGTACTAAATCATGAATAAACGATTTATAAGTACTAAATCATGAATAAAAGCTTTATAAGTACTAAATAATGAATAAAAGCTTTATAAGTACTAAATTATGAATAAAAGCTTTATAAGTACTAAATCATGAATAAAAGCTTTATAAGTACTAAATCATAAATAAAAGCTTTATAAGTACTAAATTATGAATAAAAGCTTAATAAGTACTAAATCATAAATAAAAGCTTAATAAGTACTAAATCATGAATAAAAGTTTTATCAGTAATAAATCATGAATAAAAGTTTTATAAGTACTAAATCATGAATAAAAGCTTTATAAGTACTAAATTATGAATAAAAAGCTTTATAAGTAATAAATCATGAATAAAAGATTTATAAGTACTAAATCATGAATAAAAAGCTTTATAAGTACTAAATCATGAATAAAAGTTTTATAAGTAATAAATCATGAATAAAAGCTTTATAAGTACTAAAAAATAAATAAAAGCTTTATAAGTACTAAATCATGAATAAAAGCTTTATAAGTAATAAATCATGAATAAAAGCTTTATAAGTACTAAATAATAAATAAAAACTTTATAAGTACTAAATAATAAATAAAAGCTTTATAAGTACTAAATCATGAATAAACGATGTATAAGTACTAAATCATAAATAAAACGCTTTATAAGTACTAAATCATGAATAAAAGTTTTATCAGTAATAAATCATGAATAAAAGTTTTATAAGTACTAAATCATGAATAAAAGTTTTATAAGTACTAAATCATGAATAAAAGCTTTATCAGTACTAAATCATGAATAAAAGCTTTATAAGTACTAAATCATGAATAAAAGCTTTATAAGTAATAAATCATGAATAAAAAGCTTTATAAGTAATAAATCATGAATAAAAAGTTTTATAAGTACTAAATCATGAATAAAAAGCTTTATAAGTACTAAATCATGAATAAAAAGCTTTATAAGTACTAAATCATGAATAAAAGCTTTATAAGTACTAAATCATAAATAAAAGCTTTATAAGTAATAAATCATGAATAAAAAGTTTTATAAGTACTAAATCATGAATAAAAAGCTTTATAAGTACTAAATCATAGATAAAAAGCTTTATAAGTACTAAATCATGAATAAAAAGCTTTATAAGTACTAAATCATGAATAAAAAGCTTTATAAGTACTAAATTATGAATAAAAAGCTTTATAAGTACTAAATCATGAATAAAAAGCTTTATAAGTACTAAATCATGAATAAAAGATTTATAAGTACTAAATCATGATTAAAAAGCTTTATAAGTACTAAATCATGAATAAAAAGCTTTATATGTACTAAATCATGAATAAAAGCTTTATAAGTACTAAATCATGAATAAAAAGCTTTATATGTACTAAATCATGAATAAAAAGATTTATAAGTACTAAATCATGAATAAAAAGCTTTATAATTAATAAATCATGAATAAAAGCTTTATAAGTACTAAATCATGAATAAAAAGCTTTATAAGTACTAAATCATAATTAAAAAGCTTTATAAGTACTAAATAATAAATAAAAAGATTTATAAGTAATAAATCATGAATAAAAGCTTAATAAGTAATAAATCATGAATAAAAAGCTTTATATGTACTAAATCATGAATAAAAGCTTTATAAGTAATAAATTATGAATAAAAAGCTTTATAAGTACTAAATCATGAATAAAAAGCTTTATAAGTACTAAATCATGAATAAAAAGCTTTATAAGTAATAAATCATGAATAAAAAGCTTTATAAGTACTAAATCATGAATAAAAAGCTTTATAAGTAATAAATCATGAATAAAAGATTTATAAGTAATAAATCATGAATAAAAGCTTTATAAGTATTAAATCATGAATAAAAAGCTTTATAAGTACTAAATCATAAATAAAAAGCTTTATAAGTACTAAATCATGAATAAAAAGATTTATAAGTAATAAATCATGAATAAAAGCTTAATAAGTAATAAATCATGAATAAAAAGCTTTATATGTACTAAATCATGAATAAAAGCTTTATAAGTAATAAATTATGAATAAAAAGCTTTATAAGTACTAAATCATGAATAAAAAGCTTTATAAGTACTAAATCATGAATAAAAAGCTTTATAAGTACTAAATCATGAATAAAAAGCTTTATAAGTACTAAATCATGAATAAAAAGCTTTATAAGTAATAAATCATGAATAAAAGATTTATAAGTACTAAATCATGAATAAAAGCTTTATAAGTACTAAATCATGAATAAAAAGCTTTATAAGTAATTAATCATGAATAAAAGCTTTATAAGTACTAAATCATGAATAAAAAGCTTTATAAGTAATAAATCATGAATAAAAGATTTATAAGTACTAAATCATGAATAAAAGATTTATAAGTACTAAATCATGAATAAAAAGCTTTATATGTACTAAATCATGAATAAAAAGCTTTATAAGTACTAAATCATGAATAAAAAGCTTTATAAGTAATAAATCATGAATAAAAGATTTATAAGTACTAAATCATGAATAAAAGCTTTATAAGTACTAAATCATGAATAAAAAGCTTTATATGTACTAAATCATGAATAAAAAGGTTTATAAGTAATAAATCATGAATAAAAGCTTTATAAGTAATAAATCATGAATAAAAGCTTTATAAGTAATAAATCATGAATAAAAAGCTTTATATGTACTAAATCATGAATAAAAGCTTTATAAGTAATAAATCATGAATAAAAAGCTTTATAAGTAATAAATCATGAATAAAAAGCTTTATAAGTAATAAATCATGAATAAAAGATTTATAAGTAATAAATCATGAATAAAAGCTTAATAAGTAATAAATCATGAATAAAAAGCTTTATATGTACTAAATCATGAATAAAAGCTTTATAAGTAATAAATTAGGAATAAAAAGCTTTATAAGTACTAAATCATGAATAAAAAGCTTTATAAGTAATAAATTAGGAATAAAAAGCTTTATAAGTACTAAATCATGAATAAAAAGCTTTATATGTACTAAATCATGAATAAAAAGATTTATAAGTACTAAATCATGAATAAAAAGCTTTATAAGTACTAAATCATGAATAAAAAGCTTTATAAGTAATAAATCATGAATAAAAAGCTTTATATGTACTAAATCATGAATAAAAAGCTTTATAAGTAATAAATCATGAATAAAAGATTTATAAGTAATAAATCATGAATAAAAGCTTTATAAGTACTAAATCATGAATAAAAAGCTTTATAAGTACTAAATCATGAATAAAAAGCTTTATAAGTACTAAATCATTAATAAAAAGATTTATAAGTAATAAATCATGAATAAAAGCTTAATAAGTACTAAATCATGAATAAAAAGCTTTATATGTACTAAATCATGAATAAAAGCTTTATAAGTAATAAATCATGAATAAAAAGCTTTATAAGTACTAAATCATGAATAAAAGCTTTATAAGTAATAAATTATAAATAAAAAGCTTTATAAGTACTAAATCATGAATAAAAGCTTTATAAGTACTAAATCATGAATAAAAAGCTTTATAAGTACTAAATCATGAATAAAAAGCTTTATAAGTACTAAATCATGAATAAAAAGCTTTATAAGTACTAAATCATGAATAAAAAGCTTTATAAGTACTAAATCATGAATAAAAAGCTTTATAAGTAATAAATCATGAATAAAAGCTTAATAAGTACTAAATCATGAATAAAAAGCTTTATAAGTACTAAATCATGAATAAAAAGCTTTATAAGTACTAAATTATAAATAAAAGCTTTATAAGTACTAAATCATACATAAAAGCTTTATAAGTACTAAATCATGAATAAACGATTTATAAGTACTAAATTATAAATAAAACGCTTTATAAGTACTAAATCATGAATAAAAAGCTTTATAAGTACTAAATCATGAATAAATAGTTTTCTAAGTACTAAATCATGAATAAAAAGTTTTCTAAGTACTAAATTATGAATAAAAAGCTTTATAAGTACTAAATCATGAATAAAAAGCTTTATAAGTACTAAATCATGAATAAAAAGCTTTATAAGTACTAAATCATGAATAAAAAGCTTTATAAGTACTAAATAATGAATAAAAAGCTTTATAAGTAATAAATCATGAATAAAAGATTTATAAGTACTAAATCATGAATAAAAGCTTTATAAGTACTAAATCATGAATAAAAAGCTTTATAAGTAATAAATCATGAATAAAAGCTTTATAAGTAATAAATCATGAATAAAAAGCTTTATATGTACTAAATCATGAATAAAAAGCTTTATAAGTACTAAATCATGAATAAAAAGCTTTATAAGTAATAAATCATGAATAAAAGATTTATAAGTACTAAATCATGAATAAAAGCTTTATAAGTACTAAATCATGAATAAAAAGCTTTATATGTACTAAATCATGAATAAAAAGCTTTATAAGTAATAAATCATGAATAAAAGCTTTATAAGTAATAAATCATGAATAAAAGCTTTATAAGTAATAAATCATGAATAAAAAGCTTTATATGTACTAAATCATGAATAAAAGCTTTATAAGTAATAAATCATGAATAAAAAGCTTTATAAGTAATAAATCATGAATAAAAGATTTATAAGTAATAAATCATGAATAAAAGCTTAATAAGTAATAAATCATGAATAAAAAGCTTTATATGTACTAAATCATGAATAAAAGCTTTATAAGTAATAAATTAGGAATAAAAAGCTTTATAAGTACTAAATCATGAATAAAAAGCTTTATAAGTACTAAATCATGAATAAAAAGCTTTATAAGTACTAAATCATGAATAAAAAGCTTTATAAGTACTAAATCATGAATAAAAAGCTTTATAAGTACCAAATCATGAATAAAAAGCTTTATAAGTACTAAATCATGAATAAAAGCTTAATAAGTACTAAATCATGAATAAAAAGCTTTATAAGTACTAAATCATGAATAAAAAGCTTTATAAGTAATAAATCATGAATAAAAGCTTTATAAGTACTTAATCATAAATAAAAAGCTTAATAAGTACTAAATCATGAATAAAAAGCTTTATAAGTACTAAATCATGAATAAAAAGCTTTATAAGTAATAAATCATGAATAAAAGCTTTATAAGTAATAAATCATGAATAAAAAGCTTTATATGTACTAAATCATGAATAAAAAGCTTTATAAGTACTAAATCATGAATAAAAAGCTTTATAAGTAATAAATCATGAATAAAAGATTTATAAGTACTAAATCATGAATAAAAGCTTTATAAGTACTAAACCATGAATAAAAAGCTTTATAAGTACTAAATCATGAATAAAAAGCTTTATATGTACTAAATCATGAATAAAAAGATTTATAAGTACTAAATCATGAATAAAAAGCTTTATAAGTAATAAATCATGAATAAAAGCTTTATAAGTACTAAATCATGAATAAAAAGCTTTATAAGTACTAAATCATGAATAAAAAGCTTTATAAGTACTAAATCATAAATAAAAAGATTTATAAGTAATAAATCATGAATAAAAGCTTAATAAGTAATAAATCATGAATAAAAAGCTTTATATGTACTAAATCATGAATAAAAGCTTTATAAGTAATAAATTATGAATAAAAAGCTTTATAAGTACTAAATCATGAATAAAAAGCTTTATAAGTACTAAATCATGAATAAAAAGCTTTATAAGTACTAAATCATGAATAAAAAGCTTTATATGTACTAAATCATGAATAAAAAGATTTATAAGTAATAAATCATGAATAAAAAGCTTTATAAGTACTAAATCATGAATAAAAGCTTTATAAGTACTAAATCATGAATAAAAAGCTTTATAAGTACTAAATCATGAATAAAAGCTTTATAAGTACTAAATCATGAATAAAAGCTTTATAAGTACTAAATCATGAATAAAAAGCTTTATAAGTACTAAATCATGAATAAAAGCTTTATAAGTACTAAATCATGAATAAAAAGCTTTATATGTACTAAATCATGAATAAAAAGCTTTATAAGTAATAAATCATAAATAAAAGATTTATAAGTAATAAATCATGAATAAAAGCTTTATAAGTACTAAATCATGAATAAAAAGCTTTATAAGTACTAAATCATGAATAAAAAGCTTTATAAGTACTAAATCATGAATAAAAAGATTTATAAGTAATAAATCATGAATAAAAGCTTAATAAGTAATAAATCATGAATAAAAGCTTAATAAGTAATAAATCATGAATAAAAAGCTTTATACGTACTAAATCATGAATAAAAGCTTTATAAGTACTAAATCATGAATAAAAAGCTTTATAAGTACTAAATCATGAATAAAAAGCTTTATAAGTACTAAATCATGAATAAAAAGCTTTATAAGTACTAAATCATGAATAAAAAGCTTTATAAGTACTAAATCATAAATAAAAAGCTTTATAAGTACTAAATCATGAATAAAAAGCTTTATAAGTAATAAATCATGAATAAAAGCTTAATAAGTACTAAATCATGAATAAAAAGCTTTATAAGTACTAAATCATGAATAAAAAGCTTTATAAGTATTAAATCATAAATAAAAGCTTTATAAGTACTAAATCATGAATAAAAGCTTTATAAGTACTAAATCATGAATAAAAAGCTTTATAAGTAATAAATCATGAATAAAAAGCTTTATAAGTACTAAATTATGAATAAAAAGCTTTATAAGTACTAAATCATGAATAAAAAGCTTTATAAGTACTAAATCATGAATAAAAGATTTATAAGTATTAAATCATGAATAAAAGATTTATAAGTACTTAATCATGAATAAAAGATTTATAAGTACTTAATCATGAATAAAAAGATTTATAAGTACTAAATCATAAATAAAAGCTTTATAAGTACTAAATCATAAATAAAAGCTTTATAAGTACTAAATAATAAATAAAAGCTTTATAAGTACTAAATCATGAATAAAAAGCTTTATATGTACTAAATAATAAATAAAAGCTTTATAAGTACTAAACCATCAATAAAAGACTTTATAAGTACTAAATAATAAATAAAAGCTTTATAAGTACTAAATAATAAATAAAAGCTTTATAAGTACTAAATCATAAATAAAAGATTTATAAGTACTAAATAATAAATAAAAGCTTTATAAGTACTAAATTATGAATAAAAGCTTAATAAGTACTAAATCATGAATAAAAAGATTTATAAGTACTAAATCATAAATAAAAGCTTTATAAGTACTAAATCATAAATAAAAGCTTTATAAGTACTAAATAATAAATAAAAGCTTTATAAGTACTAAATCATAAATAAAAGATTTATAAGTACTAAACCATCAATAAAAGACTTTATAAGTACTAAATAATAAATAAAAGCTTTATAAGTACTAAATCATAAATAAAAGATTTATAAGTACTAAATTATGAATAAAAGCTTAATAAGTACTAAATCATGAATAAAAAGCTTTATAAGTAATAAATCATGAATAAAAGATTTATAAGTACTAAATCATGAATAAAAGATTTATAAGTACTAAATTATGAATAAAAGCTTTATAAGTACTAAATCATAAATAAAAGCTTTATAAGTACTAAATCATAAATAAAAGCTTAATAAGTACTAAATCCTGAATAAAAGATTTATAAGTACTAAATCATAAATAAAAGCTTAATAAGTACTAAATCATAAATAAAAGCTTTATAAGTACTAAATCATGAATAAAAGATTTATAAGTACTAAATCATGAATAAAAGATTTATAAGTACTAAATCATAAATAAAAGCTTAATAAGTACTAAATCATGAATAAAAGCTTAATAAGTACTAAATCATAAATAAAAGCTTAATAAGTACTAAGTCATGAATAAAAGCTTTATATGTACTAAATCATGAATAAAAGCTTAATAAGTACTAAATCATGAATAAAAGCTTAATAAGTACTAAATCATGAATAAAAGATTTATAAGTACTAAATCATGAATAAAAGATTTATAAGTACTAAATCATAAATAAAAGCTTTATAAGTACTAAATCATAAATAAAAGCTTTATAAGTACTAAATCATAAATAAAAGCTTAATAAGTACTAAATCATAAATAAAAGCTTTATAAGTACTAAATCATAAATAAAATACGAAACACAAGGTATTTTACAATGTTAATCCAAATACTATGAATAAAAATTTGAAGATATAAAGTATATAGTCTTTTTTCCAAAACGACTGGATTCGGCATTAAATAATCAGGAAAGGGTTGATATGCCGTTAAACAAAATAACCAAATCAAATACTGATGATATAAAGAACTGACGGCATAAAATCTTTTACCAAAAATAACCGGATTTGGAATTAACCCAAAAAGGGTTGATATGCCATAAAACAAAACAACAAAAGCAATGTTTATGATTGCTACAGGTAGACAACTTCTACCCCTCCGCCTTCCTTTGTATTATCTACCAATGTTGTCCACAGCTGTAATACATTTGCATTCTTACATGCACACAGATAATTGGTTGAAAATAATAAAACTCGGTGGTTTATGTCTGTTCAGGCATATAAACAAATTAATGTTTTAAAAAAATAACTAATAAAACTACATTTTTTTTGTCCAAATTTTCTTTTTTTCCATCTTTTATTCAACATTCTGAAAAGACATAACTGTTTTAAAACGATTGTAATTTAGACGATATAGGTTATCTCAAAGATAATATCTATCAAAACAATACCCAGATTATTCCTGAATCGAAAGAGACCTACATGTCTAAAATTATATCCAAATTTTACATTCATAGTGTAGAATTCAGATGTGGAGGTAAGGATGTCTAGATGATAAAACCAAAATGTAGATTCCATGAACAAAGCTTCTTTCTTAGAAGTGCACGCCTGTGGAACTCTCTTCCGTTTGCCTGGTTTCTACCTGACTACAACTAGGATGTCTTCAAGTCCAACATAAACAAATTCCTGATAAACTGCCCCTTAAGTAAGACACTTTATCAAATCTCCAATACTAACGATTACTATGATATTATCCCATTGATTACTGTACACGCAATAACCCTTATCCCCGAGTGGCTTCCAGGCCTTGATAAGTGGTGACTACCTTGTAAAAAAATGAAACAGGCATAATCACGTTGACACACCGGTTCCCGTCAGATCACCGAAGTTAAGCAACGTTTAGCCTGGTCATTATTAAAATGGGTGACCAATTTGGGAAGTCCAGGTGCTGTATGTAGGAGGACGTCGACACCTTCCTGCAAAAGTTGCAAACACCTAACGTCGTCATCTCCCCTAACGGGGATATACATGCGACTGGGGACCGCTTGTGAATTTCATCCTACCATGAAACTTCCTCCTTCGGAGGAAGCAGGTTAAACCCTGAATAGTGTCGGTGCTGACTGCACGCACACAAATGAAACAGAGTGTGTTGGACAATTGTGTAGACTCGATTTTACTCAGATTCCAGGGACAGAAATACTGATAAACACACGTGTAAAAAAAGGCAGTAATAGTCGTATTAATCCTTTTTTCGGTCTGAAAGGCTATTGGTTCCCGTACTCGTTCCAGGTTTTATATAATTAGGCGAAACTAGTCTATTGAAGCACGTTGGTGACAAGACGCTAATTTATCACCGATTATAATTCCCAGCAAGCATTCATAGCCGTTGAGAAAAATTATAATAAACACTTATAAGCTACCAAATTAACAGTTGTAATTGTATTAAAGTTGATATAAGGAACCCTTGGAACGAGGGGAAAGAGAATATTAAAATGTTTTAGATCCAACAGCCGTCATCGGAGCCACACTAAAAGTCGTTTACATGGAAACTTTTGTACGAATTGAAACAAAAGAATTTGCTAAATGTAAAAGACAGAATAAAAGGAAATGATCAAACCTATATCCGTATCGGACAGAAGCAAATCTGTACTTGCATTGTCAAGTAGACACAGTGTTACCAATGAATCACCGCGTACTTACCTGAAAAAATAAGAAAAAAATAAAAAATATAAGTATTATATTATGAGATTTTTCTCGCAAAAAAATTTATAGACATAATAAAAAGGTAAAATTTATATCAACAAAAGATTGCATAATACACGATCTAAATTCATCATCTATTTTCGAAATGACATTTTTATTGGGATATTGTTAACTTACAGAAAAACGACACTGGTGTGTCCTGAGATATTTCTTTGAAGTAACTGAGTGGTCTTCGTTATAGTCATCATGTAGGCAGGTCACTTTATTGAACGGATATTCGTGGTAATATGTTTACGCATATCTGTCGACGTCACTCTCAAACTGCTTTATAGGTCGGTATTAATAGATTAACCAGCCAATCATATTCTTGTAAAAGAAATCCCCGGATGAACTTATATTCATTACATTAAACACAAACCAAATAACTATACGTGCTAGAAGTAAAATATTATACGATAAAATGCCAACATTTTCTAAAACCGGCGTAATAAATATAGCGATAATTGGGCCCTCTGGTTTCATTTTCCTTAACTACACATACGGAGATTAAAAATCAATGATAATAAACTTCATATCTAGAATCCTTATTCTAATTTCGATCAAAATCCTATACATGATTTTCATTTTAAAAGTATTTAAAATTTAAGGTTTAAACTTAAGGGGTCTTCAGGAAAAGTTGAAAATCCTCAAATCTGGATTCATTGGGTTGTAATGACGATGGATCAAATTAAATGCTGACCTGATATATTCAATTCTAAGAAGTTGTACATATATAATTCCTCCTACAATTACTTGGTGGTAAACAGCTGTTGCCATAAAGCAAAAAAATGATTTGCAACAATTATGGAAAGAGGTAAGAGTGATGGAAATCTAATGAGACTTGTTGCCACTCAGACCCTAGAGAATGCATCCTTTTGTTACCAGTGAGCGATCACTGATAATTAATCGTATGCAAGTTCTTGGTGAGTAGACCATAACTACTTCTGTAACATAGCGCGTAGGCGCGTATTTAGTGGCATGCGAAATGACGTCACTGGTAAAAGAAAATAACAACGTTAAAAAATCACGGTAGAGACGAAAATAACGCTCGAGATCACATGAGAAGCGTGGAGAACGTTCAAGATCACGTGAGTGACATCACGGCCGAAAGAATGGGGAAATAAATGTCATTGTAAAACAAAACAAGTGAGTAGAAGTTTTTTTCTATTTTTGTCTACTTTGCGACTGATACATACAACGTGTTGGTCCGCAAACTAAGTTACACTTCTACAACCCCACTTTATCAAACAGACTTGCGCTAAATTTGTCATAAAGATCTCGTGTAATGCTGCATGTAATATAATGCAGAATATGAATCAAGATGCTTAAATTAAATTACCACCAGTCCTTCGCGGCAACTATACAACAAATCATGCTTAAGAATCCACAGCAATATATAGGTATGCAAGTAGAAATCTATTCTTTCACCTTCCTTGTCGGTAAATTTGAATTATTCATATAATTCTTACATTGCACTGCTTTTGAGCCCAGTCGTATCTGATGTAAGACACTGTCAATATTTTCGAGTGTTCATTCTATTTTGGTATCAAGTACCTACATTCAAGCGCGGATTGAATTAGATCGATGCAAATAGAACGTCGAAAGCTTTTAACTTTAATAAGGAATCGCGAGAACAATTTATGAAGGCGTCTAATTTAAATCGTTCTGAAATGCTCAATTTGCTTTGTTTTAAATCCATATAGATCGAACGATAGATTTAACAACCTGCAAGTACATCGGCGTTGCACGGGATTGCATAGGAACCTACCAGGTACCTTCAAGAAGTTTTCAGACTCTTTTTTGTACAGGCATTTAAAATTGTCGTAGACTCTTGAAAATGCATTACGTTATTGCTATACATCTTATGAGATGACTGACCATTTTTTTTTAAATGATTTTAGGTTCAAATGAACGGTTACAACAAGAATTGGAATACATCCTACTAAAGACTGATTGTCACAGCTGGTGAATTTCAAAAATGCAATCTGGACATACGGACACTTTAGAAGAACGATATGTAATAGAATTCTATTTAAACTTGGAAAAATGCCACAGAAACGTATGGAATGCTTCAGGCTGGTTTTGGACTACCTTGCATGAATCAAGCATCAGTTGTTGAGTGGCATAAGAGATTCAAGTAAGGCAGGGAGTATGTGACGGATTATAAGGGGTGTGGGTGGAATTGATTGAAGAGTTGATTGGCCAAATAAAGAATTTCATGGATAAGGACCGTCGCGTGTGGATAGAGACAATAAGTGCACAGTTTGATGGCAATGTGAGAACTGTACACACAATTATTCGGGAAGAACTGAAGATGCGAAGTTTGTCCTAAGAGTGCTCAGAGAAGATCAGAAATAAAGACATCAGGGAGATTGTCAAGCTGATCAATTCAAATCCCGCAGTTCTTGATGTTACGGTAACCTGCGATGAAAGCAGGATCTACTGCTATGACTCAGAGACCAAAAGACAGAGTTCCCAGTGGAAGCATGCTGGTTCTCACAGACCAGAAAGTGCCAAACAGAGCAAATCTACACAGAAACTTATGATGATCCCTTTTTTGTTTTGACAACAGGGCATGATGTACAATATACTGGGTTCCCACTGGGCAGACAGTCAACAAGGAATAGCATAAGGTTTTAAGGGAGCTCAGGGAGAGATTTGGTTGGAAGAGGGCAGCACTCTTTAAATCGAGTTAATGACATTTGCACCAGGACAATGCGCCAGTCTATAACTCCGGATTTATCAAAGATTATTTAACCAAGATGGGCATGAAGACAGTTACTCAGCCTCCCTCTAGTCCAGACCTTGATCCCTGTGACTTTTGGTTATTCCCTAAGCTCAAGAAAAATCTTAGCGGCTGTCGTTATGAAACAATTGAAGAAATGAAAGATCATTGAGACGTTCACACAAGAGAACTTCCCTGGAGCCATTCAGAAGGTGTTGAAACGGTACCACAAGTGCATTGTAGCCGGAGGAGATTACTTCGAAAGGGGCTAATGTTCCATGTGTGTACTATCAATAAAAATTCCCATACGACAAAAAATCTGGAAATATCTTAGTCAAAGCCCCGTTCTCGTATTTTCTATTTACAATGCCTCCCCACGGGACAGAGTTAGACACCAGGGTCGTTTTTTAACGTGGAGAAAAGGAACAAAAATAAAAAAAATTGTCTCAGTCGTGAAGGATTTCTCCTCCACTGACAGTGAACAATAAATTGAAGTGCAGCATCTGAAGAACAGATACTACACTTTGAGGTATTTATTTGCTCCTCCCACTGAGCAAGGCCGATTTTTAAAGTGAGGAGTGAAGGGGAAATGGGGATCAACTCCCCGGGGAGTAGGGGAGCTGGATAGTGACAATTGGTATGAAGGGTTTCCCCTATATTGACCAAGGTCTTATATGTGGGGTTTCCCCCACATATGGTCTTTGCTTGCAGTATCTGCCGGAACAGATGGTATTTATTTGCTCCCCCACCGAGCAAATTAGGCACAAGGCCAATTTTTAATGTGAGGAGTGAAGGGAGGGGGAAGGGAAAAAGGGGACCAGCTCCTGAGAGGTGGGAAATGGGAGCTGGTTAAAGGTCAGGTATGTGGGGTTGCCCCCACATCTGGTCTTTGCTTGCAGTATACACTTTTATCTTGGCCCGAAGGCCAAGTACGGTTCTCGTATTTAAGCATTTTCATTCCAAGTAGAACTTGGACAATACGTTCAATGACTTGGTTCCTAATGATCGCAAATAAATTAATATAATTTATTTATAAGAATTCATTCATACGTGGTTTACACGTCGGTTCTCGTTAGATCAAAATTCAGCAGCGTTAAGACTAGTCAGTACCAGCTGGGTGACGTTTTTAAATACCAGGCACTGTACGAAGGAGGACGTTGATATCTCCCTGCAAGGACTACAAAACTCTAACGTCGTCATCTCACCTAATGAGTATATAAAACGAATGGGGACAGCATGCGAATTTAATATTCCCATGAAACTCCCTCCTTCAAAGGAGGCCGCTTCGACTCGCCTAGAATGTGTGCCGCTTCAGTATGCTAGGGTACATAACCTACTCGAGGTCAACTAGAACCAGAATATATATTTGGTCATTTCTGTGTTTCAATTGTGTCACCTAGCGCATACCGCTATATGCAAATACCGCGCAGTGAGCGAAATGACGTCACGGCAAGGAAAAAGAATACTATAAAAAGAAGAGAGCACTTCCAAGAAGACGATCACGCGAGGGACGTCATAGAGGTGAGGAGAGAAGGAGTAAATAAATGTTGTACAACAAAAAAATGCGTGCTGAAGTTCTTTTCTATTCTTTGCTTTCTTCGCGACTGAGGCCACAACGTGTTGGGTCCCGGATAACGTTACAATGGAAGATACGGACAACTTTTCTTAGTATGAGTTTTAGCTCACCTATTTGTTAGGAGGTAAAGTTCTCCAATTACATAGATTTTTAAATTACAACAACAACAATTATAATAATAACTTACTGTTATACTGTATAAGCTACCCTCGCCCAAAGTGTCGGTATCAACTGGCATAACACCAAATAGTCTTGAAAGCGTAAAAGAAAACGAAAAAACCAAGGAGAGAAAGCACCAACTAAATCTCCACTGGATAAGTGCAAACAGAACTTTGGGGATTTAGGGGAGGCTTATTGCCAATTAAATTCCCGTGAAGACCAATGGTCCTTGTCAGCAAGAAATTAATGGTAAACTGCTAGTGTGATAATGCAAATTCATTTGCAATTGCTATCGAAAGAGATGGAGAGTATTGGAAATCTAGGTAACACCAGCGGTTGTTCTCGAAAGGAAATGTTGGATGCTGGCCTGTGTGAAAACTCCAAGTGAGTAATAATCATAATAAAGCTATCGCTGTTTCTATCATGCCGCAGTTTTAATTTATTTTATTATTTTTTACTTTTTTATTTTATTTCGAGCAACCGTAAAGATATAAAGAAAGTGCATTCACCAAGCAAACATTACAGGGGATGCAAGGGCTTGTAGTTCATTGGAGCATCTACCATTAAAATACTCGTAAAACACGAAGAAGCAACATTTCGACGATAGACATCCGCCATCTTTCTTGTTTAAACCTACAAAGTTCTAGTAGCCGGTCCGTGATTGGTTAATTTTGAATGAGTCAAGTGAATTGCTTTGCGCCCTTTTTTTTGTATCATGCTTTTATTTTTCAGTTGACCTCAAAAACTCAGCAAGGGGAGAGCTCATTTTTGGTCGCTTCCAAATTAATGTTTTACAGAGAATGAAGCTACGTCAATTTCTTTATGTTATATCACCAAACAGTTGGTGAACAAAGGATTACATCTATACTAGCAGAGACATATTTATATTGCTGAAATTATCATAAGTACACGATGACATCCTTGAACATTTCCTCATGTTTATATTTACCAAATATTGGAACTTATCACAATTCAATTAGAGTCCCAAGCGACTCGCTTTATGCCTAATTATAGGCGCCAACATTCCCGCCGAGAACACCATGAATATTCATGGATTCTTTCGAGGAAAAGAGAACTACCACTCCACCAAAAGGAGTTTACACTACTGGTTCCATGATATGGAGGCAAAACCGACCCACTGTTTTGCAATTGGACTGTACCATGACTAATGACTTTTCTTAACTGTTGCTATTGAATAAATTTTGAGTTGAAGGTATGGCTTTTGTAATTTGTGGGTTTCTTTTGCCTCTGCCAGGGAGTAAATTGGTTTGTGAGAATTAAATTTCTCACAATGCACCAGCCCAAATATGGGCACAATACTCCATACATGGGCGAAGTAAAGAAATTTAGATGAGCATTTCATTCATCTAAAGGAGTACATTATCATAGCGTCTATGTCCGCACTTGATCACAACAAAAAGGAACTATAACGTTTTACTGTATTGTATATAATGTGAAAAGTATACAAAGTAAAATAACAATAATAGAAGTGTTAATAATGGGTTCAAAGAATATGGGTCAAGGGTGCAACGAGGCCATCATTTATTTCTGAGAAACGCACGGTGTGCCTCAGCAAAGTTACAAACTAGAAATATACTTAAAGTGATTCAAATAAATATCAGAGTGTAGTATATGTCTTGATACTCAACTGAAGTTTATTTGTCTTTAATACACCGGAGGGAAACCCCTTCTATACTAAAGCAATTTTTATTTTTTCCTACTTCCAGAGTGCCCCTTTTAGGGTGCTTGTTTTTTTCCCACATTAAAAACGACCTTGTGTGCGAGGAAGCAATTAAATAGCAATAGCAATTGGCTCACCCATCAATAAAAATGATGATTAAAAGGCCTCCTCATGCAGCGTCTCCTCTGACTACAAAATCTAATGCAGAATGATTGCTGCGGGGTGATAAAGTATTGATGAGTGCTTTCTCCGGTGGCAAGGTCAATATGAAAAGATATAAGATCTTGTTTACAGAGGACCGAAAATAGAAGCTGTAGGAGTCCAGTTATTTTTTTTTCTCTTTCCACTTTCCACTTTACACTTTACAGTTTAGCTTAGAGACTGTCTTGCTGAATTTGTCCGTCTTCCATCCTCCGGGCGTGTTTAAAACAGTAGAGATGTCCACGAGAGAAAGATGTAGCGAATGGATGGTGAATGAGATAGAGGGAGGAAGAAGTATAAAAGATGAAATAAGAGGAAGAGATGGAAATAGAAGAGTACACACGTTAAGGAGTTGTGGTTCTTAATTAAATAAGTACACAGCAAGACATTAATCATGGGAGACGTTAAGGTCAAGATCAACAGACAAATACTACTTGGACTTGCTTGGTTGAAAATAAAGTGTAGTATCGTTTCTGTTCTTAATCAGAACACGAGAAATAATTCTAGACTAATGCAATAAAATTTTTGGGATTTGTATTACAATCTACAGTGACACGAAAAAGTTGTCAGACAACAAATATATATAAAAAAAAATGTTATGAAAGCCAAGACATTTTACTCTTCTACCGAACTGGAAAGTTTTTAGTCTGTTTCTTTCACGTAAAATGTTTATTCGATTCGAAAAACGGTTAATATAAAGCGCTATCGAAAAACAAAACTCGATAATCACTTCAAAATAAGAAATAAAACAAAATAGTGGTCGAAACCAACCAAATAAATGTCACGGTAACATTTATTAAATACTGATCTAGTCAGGTAGAAAACTAACTTATGTCGTTGATAACATTTATTTGTTATATATTTGTTTTTTGACAACTTTTTCGAACCTCTGTGGATTGTAATACGGACTCAAGTCCCCCCCCCCAATATTAAAAAATGCCGTTTTCCTGGGTCACTGCAAAACCTATGCATTAAAAAGAGTTATTCTGTCTAATTTCGGATTTCTTGTAGAGATTAAAATAATGAATAAAAATGTCAGGGAGTAAAGGTGGGTGATTTTAAGGGTTATACGGAGCTGGAGCTGAAGATAGAGGATTCATGGAAAGTACACTGCAGTAAAACTCGTCTCTGTATTTTGACTAAAACAAAACAAAGTAAACAAATTAGCCAGTTTTTTAGGCAGAAACATACATATTGAATTTTCTTTGCTAATGGAGTAATGTATTTCTGTAACAAATCATCTAGAAATCTTACATATAAGGAGTCCTACGTCAGCAAGGATTGAGTAAGCTAGTGTGAATTTTGACAAGGTTTACATTTAGTGCATGCCAGGATAACCCAGATCGACAAACACAATCGTACTAAGAGACGGGTGACGTTAGGACAAGGCAAGATCAACAAGGGTCAAAACACGGTAGACAAAACAAAGTTAAACGATGATCAATAATGTTACGTTTTTGAGCGGGAGAAAGCTAAGGTCTTCAGTCAGTTCTCTCCGGGAAGCCGTGCAAATGAGAAATGGCAAAATGATGCAGAAAACTAATAATCTTGGCGAATATTATCGATGTTTGAGTCCGTGTGCCTCACTGGTTTATTAAGTAAGAAAGTTAAAATTAAGAAGCAAAGAACTGGCATGGGAACATTAATCTCTCTCTATATAAGTGAATTCTCTTAGAATAAAACCTCGAGGAAAACTCAGTGGACGTCTCCCAAATGTTTTTCCTGCATGAAAAATTTTATTTTTTCTTAATTAAAAAGACGAAACGTAACGGCGCTAATAAAAAAAGTGTCGGCGTCACACAAACACATATAAACTCTTTTATTTATTTTATCATTGTTGAAAATGAAATAGATACAGAGGAGAAATAGTGTTAAACATGTGATGAAAGCAGACACATCTATCTACTTATATATAAAAGGAACTTTGTGTGTCTGTGAGTGAGCTAATTCGTTCTCTATGGACTTACAAGCGACTGGACTAATATTTTTTTTTGAAATTTCTCATACTGTTACGTTGTCGTATCATAAAATGAGCGTTTGTTGTATATTGGTTGAAATTGGAATGGAGATGATATATTAAAACGTGTCTATTCATAAAAGATTGCGTGTTTGATTATCCTATCCGAGTTAATGTCTTGTGTGTGTGTTCATCTAGTGGTCTTTCTATTACATATGTTCATATGCTGTTAAGTGTGAATATGTGTGTGACATGTCATGTATCTTCAACATACATTCTGCCATTTCGTTGGTCCATCTGGAAATTCTCGTCTGGGAGGGAGACTTGATACCTGTTTTTGGGGACGAAGATTTATTTAACTCCAAGACAAGAAATTGGTTCTATAGTTTTTTTATTCACCTTCATGATCGTTCGCAGAAGAATAGAAAGTGAATTTGGCCTGTGTTGTTTTTTTTTCTCCTAGGTCTTATTTCTACCACGTCAGTGTTCGCTCCCCCCCCCAGCGAAGGGGAGGAGACAACGGCGAAGCTGTCCGCTCTCTTCCAAGTTCCAAACAAATCTTCTCGATTCAGCTAACCTGATCACATGACTAACACGCAAGCAAATCAGCTGATCTTGATTTCCGGTCAACGTGTCTACACTATAATTGACACTCCCCCTCTCTCTATCCATTCTCTAACGTGTATCTTATGTGCTCAGGAGTGTTCTTAGATAGGTTTTGTATCGGAATATATGCTAGTTATCGACAAAATCCCGTCAGAAAAAGAAACAATGCAACTTTAACTAAAGTTAACACTTTTATACAACCTAACATCACAAATACATTTGGGAAGTTTTTTCACCCCACAAGCAGAAGGATTCGGTGTATAATATACAACAGAGGCTCTATGATAAGGCGCGACGCGTTCGAAAAAATATTTATGTTTAGAGCACAATGAACCCATGATACTTGACTTTTGCATTTTAAATTTTAATACCAATTTTTATATAAAAAATAATTTTATAAAATCAACAGTAGGTTCTCTAAAGTGCAGTGTATACAACAATAAATTGTGGACTAAGTTACTGTGTTAAGGAGAGGTGCGAGCGAACTAATGTCCAGGCAAACAGGAAGAACACTGGAAATTCCAGGAAATGTGACCTAAGCTGCACCTAGGCAAGCAGGAAAGGAAAAATGTGTCGGTTCCTGGAAAGGTGACCTAAGTTATATCCAAGCAAACGAAAATAAACAATGGAGGTCCCGAGATTTGGAGCGACCTAGATCCATGATTTCAATCGGTCATGGGTCAGACCGAAAACCAGCAAAAGTGCAATAACAAGCTGGCGAGGAAATAATAGGTTAACAGGTCGAAGAGATATCAATAAAAGAGGAGCAATAACAGACAGTCAAAGAGACGGACAGATGCAGGACGACCACCCCTACCACGCCGTCATTGTGTTGAAGTATGTATATTAAATATATCGTCTTTTTATAAACAAAGTGTCTCGTATTAATTGATAAATGAAATAACTGTCCATTTTAATCGCTATATGATCACCAGCCAGACATATATGTAACAACTGTGGGAGGTATTAAAACATCCTCCAGGTGCATAGGTTCCTGATAGAGCAGGCAATTTAGATTTGATTGGCGAATGAGCTTTTTCACCAATTTGCATTACAATAAAAAAATATTAGAAGTGTGGAACATTCATTGATCCTCATTCAATCCCGAGTAATATTTTCTTGCTAGCTTAGAAATAATGACGAAAAAATGTAGGAAAAATTTGGAGGAATTATGGTATTTAAAAGAATTTAATTAGATATTTTTGATTTTTTTTAATGAAAAAGTTGTCTGATATTTTATTCGTATATTAATCACTAGCAGGGCTACCCGACGTTTCCCGGGGCAAAATAGTGAGATATCTATATTAAAACTTTTCTCTCTCTTCGCATTGTTTCTAACCACATCTTTATCCCTCGCACAGCCCCCCCTCTAAGTGTTTGGAGATGTGTGTTGAGCAAAAAAAACAAAAACAAAATGAAAATGGTAGAAGTCGGATAGGCTCGAACACGTACCGTGAAGGAGGAAAAGAACGTGAACAAAAAGTGACGTCTTTGCTGTTGCATCCCTGGCCAAACCGGAAGTGGCGAACGTCAAAATTAAGGCTAACGAATCGAAAAGATTGGATGACTTTTGAAAATATCTGCGACACCTCATTGTAGAAAACTGCCCCGTTGAGGGTGAAGGAATTAATGTTTTTGCCAATTCTTCGATATTTTTCGTTCGAAAGTTCGAGGTTTAAAATGATACCGGTTTCGTCACATTCCGACGCGTCTGTCAAAAGTTTTAGGCGTGCATACATACATACATACATACATACATATATAGAGACAGGTGATATTTTTTATATTAAACTAGTCTGGGTGTCCGGCGTTGCCCAGTGTTTGGAGCTGTGTGTTGAGAAAAAAAAATAGTAGTAGGCAGACAGGCTCGAATCCGTACGGCGAAGGAGAAAAGCAACGTGACCCCCCCTAACCGTGACGTATTTGCCGTTGTGTCAAACCGGAAGTGACGAAGGTTTAAATTAAGGCTATTCAATCGAAAAGAGGGATGACTTTCGAAAATACCAGCGAAAAAAGTGACCCCTCCTTGTAAAAAAGTTCCTAGTTAAGGGTGAAGGAATAATGTTTTTAGCCATTTTTTAAATATTTGTTGTCCGAAGAGTCGCCCTTCAAAACGATACCGATCTCGTGAAAATCCATCGCGTCTGTCGAAAGTTTAAGGCAGGCATATATACACATACATACATAAATTTGAACAGACAGGTGAGATTTATATTATAGATGTTATTGATATTATCAAGTGAGCATACTACAACTGGAATGGTTATACTTTTTTATGAGCCACACTTAAAATTTCTATTTCGATGTTCTTATATTTACTTATTTGTGTTTATAAATTACTTATACGTGATTATTAGCGAATGATATTACGAACGAACAAATATTACACTAACCGACAATGAAGGAGGTGTTAATTTAGACGATAGTATCGTGGTAATTGAACTATTATTAAACTACTCATCCGAATTGAGCATTAAATTATGATATTACTTCTCTTAATGTACTATTGTAGCGAAGTAATAGTATCGTTTCAACCTCAAACAGGCAGATACTAAATCTCCGTTAGCAATAGGTGATTATTCTTCATATCGTTAAAGTAATAGGTTTCCTTATTTAAGATTTGCACTCGAACTTTGTAATGTCACGTTGC
Source organism: Euprymna scolopes (assembly GCF_053919585.1). Taxonomy (NCBI): domain Eukaryota; kingdom Metazoa; phylum Mollusca; class Cephalopoda; order Sepiida; family Sepiolidae; genus Euprymna; species Euprymna scolopes. The sequence goes on from NC_136502.1 coordinate 31,304,937, forward strand.
CCAATAGTTAAACAGAAAGAAAACAAAAAACCTCGGGTTAAAAGCAGAAACGCAGCTGGAAATGCGGAGATCGTTTCAAAGTGTGCGCACGTTGATGGCGAATTAAATAAGAGTTAGAAAAGTTGCAGGAAGAAATGAAAAAGTAGAAGAGAAAAAAATGCTAAAGCGATTTCCCCCCAAGTTAAAAGCAATTGCAAACAGCAAAGGCAATCCTGTACACAACAAAACAGTTTTTTTTTCCTTCTTTGTCCTATTTTCAGTCGAACTTGTTTGAGAAATAAACTGTTATTGCTGTATTTTTATTTCTTTATCCATTTTTGAAGTAATTAAAACAAAGAAGTGATGTTCTCTTACTAGTTGATTATTCCAGCATTTCCATTTCCTCGGTTATTTATCGTATTTTGGTTAAATTTGTATATATATATTCGCTTAACCAACCATATAATCTTCTCTATTTATACATAAAAGGAACTTTGTGTGCGTGTGAGTGAGTTTGTTCCTTATGGACTCAGAAATGGCTGGGCCGATTTTTATGAAATTTCACACGAATGTACTTCATGTATCTGGCAGTGTTCGTAGATAGGTATGTCTTCGATATGTATAGATAATCGAAAACATCCCATGAAAGAAATAACAGGCGATTTGGATCAAAATAACTCCATATAGTGTCTAACATCACAAGTGTATTCCAAAAGTTTTATTACCACAAAAGCCGAAAGACCCCGCATATAAAGGAGTTGGTTCTTTGATATGATAGGGGCGTGTTCGAAGTTAATGTTTCTGTTTAGAGCAAAATCAATGCATGATACCTGGCTTTTGCATTTCAAACTTTTATACAAAGCATTATTTATAAAAATAATTACTCTAAAATCAAAAATAGGTTCTCTACAGTGCAATGTAGACTAAAATGTATCGTGGTCTAAGTCATGCTAGTCTATTATATAAAGAGTAATTGACTGTTTGTACGTGCATGTCTGTGTCAGGATAGAGTCAAATAAAAAGTACATAACAAACAACCCTAAAGTTGGTATATTTTTTTATCAGCGTTGCCTTGGTGAATAATATCGAAAATTTAAACAAACAACAACAACAACAAAAATATTCATCTTTCGACTTTAAACTGACGTAGATTTCGTAAGGGGGTCGTTTTGTCAGATATTGTATGTATTAAAGAGAAAGTAACTGTGAGGTTTTATCAAGGAGTTACTTCCCTTATGCCGACTCCTTCCTTGAAAAATCTATACATAGGAGAGTTGTCTGTGCGTGTACGTCCGGAGTGAGGGAGAGAGAGAGAGGGAGAGAGAGAGAGTAATAGGCTATGTGGATGAGATAGAGAAAACGATATAGACAGAGATAAAGAGGCAAAAAGATAAGAAGTTTTAATAAAAAAACACGTTACAATTTTACCCCGGGCAACGCCGAGGAGTTCCGTTAGTAAAAATATAAAAAGAACAAATGTAAGAAACTATTTCTAAGTGTAAAAACAAAAACTTCCCTCCGCTAAGAAGATTTCACCAAATGTTCTGGACGAAAATTTACTTTATTTAAACGGTGCAAACTATTAGACAAAATAATCCGTTATCCGCCGAGTACAACGTGGATAATTAATTTTATGCATTCTGATCAATCTGTTTACACGATTTTCATATCTGATCCTTGATCTCGACTGACGCCTACAATGAAAAAGTCTTGTTTCTTGTAACCTTATATTGAGCCGCTTTCGGGTTAAATAATTAACGACGATTATTGCATTAAAAAACCTGAGTGCTTCCACTTTAGGGTGACTGTCTTGAACCTTCTCACCTTGTAGTCTTCTGCCAAATCTCGTGAAGGAAATTTTTTTTTCTTTTTTTTTTTACACAGTGATCATCACTTATCAAGGCCCGGAAGCCACTCAGGGATAAGGGTTATTGCAAGTAAATTACCTTAGTGTGGAGATTTGATGAAGTGTTTACTTAAGGGGCGGTTCATTAGGAATTTGTTAACGTTGGACTTGAAGACATCCAAGTTGTAGTCTGGTGGGAAGCAGGCAGACGGAACAGAGTTCCACAGGCGTGCAGTTCTAAGAAAGACGCTTTGTTCATGGAATCCGCGTTTTGATTTAGGCACAGATATAGAGTGGGGGAAATTTTTCACAGTGGATTCAGCTAGACGGGTGTTTTCGTGAAAGATTGGCAAGGGGGGGACCAGAGATTGGAGTTCAGGCGAGCACCTGCCATGGAAATAACGATAAAACCAGGATAGGCTCGCAACGTCTCTCCTATGGGAGAGAGGTTGCAGGGTAGAGAAAAGGGCATCCCCCACTAAGCCACGAAGTCTATTTTGTACTCTGTTTAGGCAGGATAGGCTGTACACGAACAGCCAACTCTCCTGTGTATAGATTTTTCAAGGAAAGAGTCGGCATAAGGGAAGTAACTCCTTGATAAAACCTCACAGTTACTTTCTCTTTAATACATACAATATCTGACAAAACGACCCCCTTACGAAATATCGATTATAGCGATTTTGCATGTTTCGTTATTTATCTATCCATATAATATTCTGTTTGCACTTCCTTAGTAAGGCTGAACGTGAAGCTTTCAAAAGGGCCAAATATAAGTTTTGAAGATCAAATTGCTTCAAAAAGGCTAAATTCTCGAAATTAGACTTTAAAAAGTCCAATATGCCAAAATTAGACAAAAATATGAGAGTGCCCTCCATTTGCTATAGTCTCATTTTTTAATATCATTACAATAATATATGATACGTGCTGTAATCGTGCGAGAAATAGATTTTGTGGTAATTTTCACTTGCAGTGATTATTCAGTGATTCACGTGCAAAACGTTACGTAAAAAGGAACATTCGAAAAAGGCAAAAAAGAACACTATTTGAAAAGAGGTACTGAACTTAAGGAGTAAATTAAATATTGTCTCTTACAATGTGATTTTATTATTTGTATAGAACTATGTAGCACGATATTACTTTCTGAGTATTAGTACTTATTAATTTATCTCATTTGGATCAGTTCTATATTTAAAATATAATGGACACTATTTTCGTAGAGATGTGCATAAACTCATATTTGATGCATCTTATTGGTTTTTCTGTAACTCCCCCCCCCAATTTTTTGTGTCATCCAGAAAAATATCGGCTTTATCACAACATGTCTCTTAGACAAAAGCATAGTAGTCTTTATTGGTAAAAGTTACATAAAAAGGGAACATTCGAAAGAAACAAGAAAATAGGAGAATATGGTCTGCCAAGAGGTGCTTGATTTAAGAAGTAAATTAAGATTGTTGCTTACAATGTGATTTTATAATTTGTATTAACCTATGTAACACACGATTACTTTCTGAGTATTTATTAATTTATAATTATTTGGGTTTGTTCTGTACTTAAATACAATGGACAATATTTTTTATAGAAATGTAAATAAACTCATATTTGTTGCGGGTTATTAGTTTTTCTGTCCAAAAAAACATTTTTGCGCTAGCCAGAAAAAATATCAGTTTTCTAAAAACATTTGTTGATTAAATGTATTTCTCATTCCGTGGAATTTCCACATGTCCTGCTAGTTTTCATTATTTGTTTGATATTTGTTTCTTCATTCCTGTATTTCTTCTTCATTATATTTTTTCTCATCTGTTCAGACCCTTTCTTTTATATCTGTTATTTATTCATCTCTTCATTATTTCATTCTTCCTTCCTTCTTTGTTTTTATTTTATGTTCGTTATTCTTTCCTTCGTTCTTCCTGTGAGTATTTTTAAAAACTTTTTTTTTTTTTTAAACTGTAAAAAATGTTTTCTTTTGCTTGTTTATTAATTGCATTGCATTTACACCTCGGGGATATTATGTTTAATGTCATAGTGTCCTTGTGTTGCCAGAGTTTCTCAGAATCACATAAAACAAAATCACCCCAAAGTCAAAACCGTTTCACACTTTTTCGGCTCCCTTGAGCTCTTTAATATATTCTTACACCGCGTCCTTATCTTCTTAATCATATTCTTTATGCCACCTTTTAAATACACCTTTACCAATATATAGTTCATCTTCTATTTGAACAACTATACACGCAGCAATATATATATATATATATATATATATATATATATATATATATATATATATATATATATATATATATATATATATATATATATATGCGTGTGAAGCTGTATAGGTGAATCGACTCAAATAGTTGAGGTTTTTAACTGCTTACTCCGTTTAGAGGTAATTTCTATTGGTTTGAACACTCAGGGTGGAATGATAAAATTGTCGCCTTAAAAAGATGACATGATTCCATTTCTGTTTGATGAAAACTGGTTTTCTTTTTTTTTTTTGGTTTTTGCACACCATCTAATAGTTGGCCAGAGCGACAGGAGCCTTCTATCATATCTGAAAGTGACACACTGTTCAACAAGATCGGAGATGCGCTGCTGTACAACTCATCCTCTCTACCGATTCAAGTTATGACAATAAGACCATTGCCAGCACCCTCAAAATGAAAATCTGGACTGTTCAACGTAGGAGGGTAACGAAGTTTCCAGAAACGGTTATGGTTTTGGTGTGATTTCAAGTAAGGGCCATATCATGCCACCTCACCCCTTGAAGTCAGCTTGAAAGTAAATATTAAATCGTATCTGGATGTGCTAAAAGTGTGGTAATCTCCTGGTGCAATCAGGTGGCCGCTGGCAGACCCTGGGTGTGTAAGCGGGACTCGGGGTTGGCTCACAAGTTCAGGGAGACCCAGGCTTGGCTTCAGAAGGAGTGCTACGACTTTGTTCCCTTCTCTCACTGGCCCCTTCTTTCCTCAACCTGAACCTACTGGACCACTTCGTTTGATCATACGTCGAGAACATCATCAACATGACCTCCCATAACATCAAAGCCAGCCTGATGGCCGCCATCCGTCGAATATTCGCCGATCTCCCACCAACGCCTGTAGAAAAGGCATGCTCCCAGTTTCGGACCCGTATCGAGTCGGTGATTGAAGCAGAAGGCGGTTACATTGAATAGATGTCAGCTCTACTACATAATCAAGTTACCTGAATTGATTTGTTCTAATAAAAGTTTTAAAATAAAGTTGTAATGTTGTTTTCTTTAAGGCGGCGAACTTATCGTTCCCTCATGAACATATTATTAGACATAAAAAAATGTATAGAAAATCGCATTCTTTGGATTTTAGGGACTACTGTTCTTATCTTGACTTTCATTTTCAGAACATTTTGCTCGCAAGGACCCGTGGTGTAGTGGTTAGAATACTTGGAAAAATAAATTGTAAAAATGATATTCTGCTAAAGGTTGAAGGTTCAATCCTCAGTGTAGGCGACCGAAAAATACAATTGTGAATTACTTAGGACTTCTATCCAGTCATGATTGACAGAACGAGAACATGTAAACCCCGTGAAGTAAATAAATGTTTCCGTTCGAAATTTCGTTCAAATTCTCAGATTCGATAAGACTCAGTTGATACTTCTATGAATAACCTATCAGAAACAAGACAATTGCAAGTGATTCAAACTCTAGACAACCTAATTTGCAAAATATTTTAATATATGAAACAATACAAGTATTGAGTTTAATTAAAGAGTATCTATATCTACATTTATTATCATATAAAAGTCACTTTGTGTGTGTGAGTTTCTTTCCTTATAGATTCCGAAACGTCTGAGCATATCTTTCGCAAATTTCACACAAACATAATTTATATGTCTGGCACTGTTCTTATATATGTTTTGTACAGAAATTCACCCGATAAGTATCGAAAATCGAAAAAATCCGATCCTAAAAATAGTCTTTCATTCTTATAGAATTTTTAAAGGGGACTATTTTCCGTTACACCGGATAAGAGAGATAATAAAATCTCAGCAAATCATTTTTTTCTTTAAAAAAACACACACACACACACAGAATTATTGTAACCTGGAGATATAGTGACAGAGCATAAGACTACAGATTAGATGATCCCCTGTTCAAGCCCGGGTTTACCTCACCGTTCAATTCTAATTTTTGCTTATTAATGAGTTCAAGTTATGATAAAAGAGGGGGTCCTATTTAAAATCGCCGCAAATCATTTCTTCGTTTGCATATTTTAAAACTACGCATTAATCAGTAGTGACTTTTTCAGGGCATTCATCCTCAAGCCCAAATATCAGCTGACGTGATATTGTAAACAAACACAGACGAAATAAGATGAATGGCAATATCATTATTACTTTTAATTTTTTTTTTAACAAATTAGTCCACGGGGCAAATTATTCCTCGTAGGACATAATATTCAATAGAGAATTGATTTTATAAGATTGCATACGCAATCTGCATAAATTAAAATACGATGCTTAAGCGTATTGCACGACCGGATGTCCAGCTAGTGTAAGCATATAAATCTGTTCAATTTAATATTTGACAAAATATGAATATTAAAGTTAAATTTAAAAGTTCACGAAAGTATTTTACAACCACGAAATTTATAAAGCCTATATTCTCATCGCCGGATGTCTTGCATGTTCGGCAGGCCGAGAGCAGGCACGACGAGATTCTCCGAATAATGATAATGAAGGGAGGCAAGTAAGATGTTATAAAACTATATTAATTTTTATTGTTCTGCTTGTTTTTCGCCACATCAACCATTTTTACTTTTGTAATGTTTAAGTAGATTATGACTTAAAATTTTGTTGTATGCTATTTATTGAACAGCAGGCGCATTTTTACTCATGTCAAGAAAAAATTGCAGGTTCACAACTCCCTCCCCCCAAATATTACGTAAACGAACAAAACAGAACCTCAAGAACATGAAATCGGTTTAATTCTATAATCGTAAACAGTAGCCATTACAAAAATATTCACATTTTTGTTATTTTTGCAAGATATATCATTGTAACAGCGCAGACGTGCACATGCAAATGCATATGAAATGGAGTCATCGGTAGGGGGAAATAAAGACATTAAAAAGATATCATATTAGAGATGGAGATAAAGTTCGAGATCACGCTAGAGGGGGTAGATAACGTTCGGGAGCACGTTCAAGAAGACGATACGCAGAAACGTAACAGGGGCAATGAGAAGACGAGGAAATCAATGTCGTCGTTAAAAAAAAAAGAAGCGAGTTAAAGTTTATTTTTCTATTCTTTAGCTAATTTGCGACTGAGGCTACAACGTGTTGGTTCCCGGACAACGTTACATCGAGATGAAATGTGATGGTCCAACATTTCAAGTATTTCCACACATTTTTTCTTATTGTTTACACACGACATTTACAACTGTTTTTACACAACATTTTCCATGCAACATTTCTTCCACAACATTATTACACACATTTCAATGATTTTGACACGGTGTTACAAACAACATTTTTCAAACAACATTTTTCAAACAACATTCTTCAAACAACATTTTTACAAACAACATTCTTCAAACAACATTCTTCAAACAAGATTCTTCAAACAACATTTTTACAAACAACATTCTTCAAACATTTTTACAAACAACATTCTTCAAACAACATTCCATACACAACATTTTCGCACACCATTCTACAAAGAATATTTTTCAAATAATTCCTTTTTACCATTATTCCTACCATGTCTTCACGTATTTACCGAGTTTTGTATTGACTTGTTTAAAAACAACATGGCGGGCTCTGTGTTGCCACCGGAAACCTATAAATAATAACGACTTGTCACTCAAACTCTAGAAAACGCCACAAGTTGTTCCCAAAGAGAAATCTTTGATGATGGTCTGTGTAACTACTCCTAGACAGTAAAAAATAAATAAATAAAAACAATAATAATAATAAAAAGTAAAGATAAGACCAATAATAGTAGGAGCAATAGGAAACATCACGAAAATCCTAATAAAAAGTATAGGCGCTACCTGGACATAGAGAAAATGCCACAGAAGTGAAAATCCAAAGAAACACCACATGAAATGCAAAAAAAAAAAAAAAAAAAAAAAACTGAAACAGTATAACTGTAAGTTATCCCCGACCCCCAAATAAATTGCCGACATGAACTGATACCACACCGAAAATAGCCGAGGAGAGTCAAGAAGGAGGGAAAGACCGAAGAGAGAAAGCAATAACCAGACCTCCACTGGATAAGTACGAAAAAGACTGGGATTTGGGAAACCTTATTCCCCCCTAAATTCAAGTGAAGAAAAATGATCGCTAGCAATGAAAAATCAAAGGTAAACAGCTGTTGCGATAACACAAATTAATTTTCAAAAGCTATTAAAATTGATAAAGGACACTGAGAATCTGTGGGGAGTTGTTGCCATTCAGGCTCCACAGGTTGTTCTCTAAGTATTTGATGGCCTGTGTAAGAACTCCTAGTTGTTGTTGTTGTTGTTGTTGTTAATAATAATAATAATAATAATAATAAGAAGAAGAAGAAGAAGAAGAAGAAAAAGAAGAAGAAGAAAAATATTATTATTATTATTATTATACAGTAAAATAAAATGGTAATATAGGATTCAGGACTGGGAGTATAAGTATGCAGGTATAACTCATCACTTCCCAGACAAAGCCAATATTACTCAATTAGTTTCGCTCTCCTGTCTCTCTCTCTCTCTCTCTCTCTCTCTCTCTTCGTATAATGAGCAGCGTTCTTTCATTTATAAAGGTCGGGTCGAATATCAGTGCTAAACTTAGCATATTCTTTTTTTGTTCATTTTTTTCAATAGGGCGAGCTAACTTTGTCACGTATTCCGCGAAAGAGTAGTAAAATTCGTCAAACGTACAAACGTTTTCAACCCACATGGTTCTCTTCATGTATTGTTGTATAGTAACTGTTCATTGGTGGATCGACTGATCAGATGATGCGTTTGTACGTTTTGCAAATTTCTCTACTCTCTCTCTCGGAAATAGCGAGAAAGTTAGCCCGCCATATTGAAAAAAAAATGGACAAAACATCCAGAGCTATATATATATATATATATATATATATATATATATATATATATATATATATATATATATATATATATACGTGTGTCTGTGTGTGGTGAAAGGTTGAGAAAGAGAACCTGCTTAACAGGTTGCAACAGGTTTAGTTTTCTCTATGTAGGTGACACGTTACACCTCTACGGTTTTCATGGTGACACTATCGCTGATTTTCTTCTCTTTGATATCCCAAATTCTTAAATAGCACAGACCCATTCAGTTGCACGGGAACATGCATAAATATTCGCACAAAAAACTTTTCATCGTCTTTTTCCAACAACAACAACAACAACACACACACAACAAAAACAACAACATAAACAAAAAACAGAAAAACAACAAAAAAAAAAGAAGAAAAATAGAACACGAAAATGAATCAGCTGGGTGTATTTCCTACCGTGTTAGTTTGTCATGAATTCCTGTTTCAACAAAACAATATTACACATTCGTACGGGTCTGGAAAGAGGCTCAGTGGAAGAACGCCCGATTAGCGTACCAAGGACTTAGTTGTTCGAATTTTTCTGGTCTTTTGGTTGCTACAATCCCCCAGCACTTTTCAAACTCTCTAATATAGGGTTGTGGATATAGTAATCAGGTCCGATTTTATGTAACAGACTATGCGTAAAGAAAATGACGATACTGTTATTTTATAGTAAAGAAAAACTTAATATTACTTTATTTTTTGGTGATATAGTTAAATTTTAAATTGTTTGTATAGCATTTTATTAAATTTAGAAAGCTATTATTTAGTTTTCGGTCCACGTGGTAAAGTTTTAGTTGATAAGATTGATGGCGATATACCAGCGCCTCTCTCCAATTATTAAAAACAGTGTGGTGAGATGAGGTGATTAGAAAAAAATATGTAATACAAAATACAAAGATGCTGATTGACGCACCCGAAAGCATCACGTGAAAGCAGGGTGAAAAGAAACAAGACGCAAAAAAGTAAATTGGTCAATGAAACAACGACATGTCTCCATGAAGAAGTTTTTTTCTCATGAAGGCCAATTTAGGTCATCTTCAAAGTAAGGCTTGTCATATCATTTTTATAGGTCAAAATTTATTGGGGGAATTAAAAAATACTGTAAAAAATACAACATCTGGCCTAGTTTTAGAGATATTCTAGCCAGGTACGTCCAAGGATGGAATACTGTTGCCACATCTGCGCAGGAACTGCTAGAAAGGACTTGTCCTACCTTGATAGAGTTCAAAATAGACCTTGTAACCTCGTAGGAGATGTCTTTTCTCTTCCCTGCAACCTCTATCTTACAGAAGAGATGTTGCGAGTTTGCCTCTACTTTATCGTTATTTTCATGACAAGTGCTTGACTGAGCTTCAATCTATGGTCCCCCTCGCCAAACTTTTACAAGAAACACTCGTCTAGCTGAAAACACTATCAATAATTTCCCCCACTCTTTATTTGTGCCTCAACCTAAACGTAGATTCCATGAACAAAGCTTCTATCTTATAACTGCACGCCTGTGGAACTGTCTTCCGTTTTCCTGCTTTCCAGCTGACTACAATATGGTTGTCTTCAAGTCCAACGTAAACACGTTCTTGATGAGCCGTTCCACTTAAGTTAAGAAATTTATCAAATTTCCATTACTAACGATTATTATACGATTACTGTATTGTCCAATTGACTACTGTAGACTCTTAACCCTTATCCTCGAGTGGTTTCTAGGCCTTGATAAGTTGTGATGCATATGTAAAAAAAAAATTCAAAGTGTGTCAGATGGCTAAATTAAAAAATTCACATTTTCCCGAACATAGTAAAACCATGTTATTTTTATTTTTTTTTTTTTTTTAACAAGGAACCTAAATGTAAATTGAAAATAAGACAATTTTTAAAGAGGCTGGAAGATTAACTAATTATTAAATTCAGAAATAACATTACGATCATACAGATGGCAATCAACATAAATCACTTTACATAGAAAAATCGTTAATCAAGCAGTTTATGACCATCTCATCTCTAAGGCAATGTTATACTATTGTATATTGTTCATAAGACTGACGCCAAAAATACACGGACGTGGCTACGTGTTGGCAGGCAACATCGGGAAGAGGAATATTCGATAGATTCCACATACGCAGATGGATTCCATGTGTAGAATGCGGGAGTTTCCATCATTGCCTATTGGAATGCATAATTTGACCCAGACGTATGGGAGGATATCGGTCAAAGTAATGAAACAGTAGACAATAGGAAATATTAAACAGTCCAACTGAAAAAAAATGTTTATATAAATCGTCACAAAGAGAAAGCAGGGCAGTCGGCGAAAGAGAGAGAGAGAGAGAGAGAGAGAGAGTGTGTGTGTAGAGAGAATGAGAAGATATATATGTATGTATATATATATAGAGAGAGAGAGAGAAAGAGAGAGATAGATAGAGAGAGAGAGCAAGCCTGACACATTTTTTCACCAGAAGCATCCACACCCTTCTCACACGCCTCCAGAGATGCCTCAAGACACTAGTAATAACTTTAAATCAAAAGCTATTTATCAGTGCAAAAAAAAAAATCCAAACAAAAAGCAATACATTATATTATAGATCAACTGTGTTGTGTTTTACTCAAAGTGAGGGTGTATAAATCGTGGACCAGTGACAAAAGTAGAATTAACATTTATATAGACTGGAAAGAACAACCATCCACAGCGAATAATAAGATACGATGCATTGATAGAGTGACTAATTCAAGCCACAAAGAAGCAACATCATTAGGAAAAAAATTATATAGAAAACCGTTTGAATAATACCAAAGAAAACACTTAATTGAAGAATCGCTTACCATATTTCATCCTTTTTTATCAAATTGAATTAGCGATATTTCTGACAAAGGGGCAAGAATTTATGCTTTCTGGGTAAGAATCTATTTATATAGTATTTATCGGGTATTTTTACGCATTGAAGCCGTCTTCATGTCTTGTCTGGAGCGATTTCTATGAAACAATGTAGATTCCTTTGGCAAAAAGACAGAACAGGAAGCCATATCATAAGTGGAGACAACAACAAAGTTGACCAAAAGTGAGTCTAAGACCATATTTGTTCGCCATTAAGGTAATCCTCTGAGAACTGTTAAAAAAGTGCAGTTGAAACCTGAAAACAATAGTAATAAAGTGGGAACAAAATTAAGAAATGAATCGAATAATAAATCATGATTAGAAATACCAAGCTAAAAAGATGAAAATAAAATGGAAGAAATTGAAATGAAAATTATTTGCAACGGTCATCGAATGAAATGCGAATAGACTTATTCTCACTAAGATTCCAAAGTAATAACAATAATTAGCGGGACCTTTGCAAATTTCACAGCAGACTATTTCATATGTAATATATTGACTCTGGATGTTCAGCGTAAATGGAGACGCCCTGATATTATTGTACCTATTTACAATGCCTCCCCACGGGACAGAGTTAGACACCAGGGTCGTTTTTTTAACGTGGAGAAAAGGTACAAAAATAATAAATTGTCTCAGTCGTGAAGGACTGCTCCTCCACCGAAAGAGAACAAGAAATGGAAGTGTAGCATCTGAAGAACAGATGGTATTTATTTGCTCCCCCACCGAGTAAATTAGGCACAAGGCCGATTTTTAAAATGAGGAGTGAAGGGGAAACGAGGACCAACTCCCCGGGGAGTAGGGGAGCAGGATAGTGACAATTGGCATGAAGGGTTCCCCCTATGTTGACCAAGGTCTTATATGTGGGGTTGCCCCCACATATGGTCTTTGCTTGCAGTATCTACCGGAACAGATACTACACTTTGAGATATTAAATCTTTTATCCATGTTAAAAATACAGTCAAAATTAACGATGAACAAAAACTTAGGCACATGGCCAACTCAAAAGGAGGGATTGTGGGGTCGTTGGTAATCCTTGTCACTCCAGAACTAAACAAAATCAAAAGTTTCTCCCAACTAGTATCTTCTTTCACCATAATACCGCATTCACCCTTTCATATTGGGGGACGTCCTACTTAACGCCCAGTTTTTAAAACATTTTTTATTGACGTGTAAAAACAAAAACGATAACAATAAAATGGTATAATAATTCATTTGTGTCGAGGGCAGGGGAAGAAAAAAAACAAAAGGTGATTAGTAGGACCCTCCCAACCCCATCTAGTTGATAGACTGCCCGTTCCACTAGGTTTGTAAAAGGAACCTCGTTTCTGCGGGTCAGTCTCTAGGTGGGGATGCCCTCTAGATAGGGGTGAATGGAGAAAAGAAAATTTTGTGGGTAAGGGATGGGGGTTACACTTTGATCTTGGCCAAAAGACCAAATATACTGATATTATTGTACCTATTTACTATGCCTCCCCACGGGACAGAGTTAGACACCAGGGTCGATTTTTAACGTGGAGAAAAGGTACAAAAATAAAAATTGTCTCAGTCGTGAAGGATTTCTCCTCCAACGAAAGAGAACAAGAAATAGAAGTGCAGCATCTGAAGAACAGATTGTATTTATTTGCTTCCCCACTGAGCAAATTAGGCACAAGGCCGTTTTTTAATGTGGAGAGAGAGGGAGGGGGGAGGTAGGGAAAAGGGGACCAGCTCCCGATGGGTGAGAAATGGGAGCTGGATAGTGACAATTCGTATGAAGGGTTGCCCCTACATTGACCAAGGTCTGATATGTAGGGTTACCTCCCACATATGGCCTTTGCTTGCAGTATCTGCCGGAACAGATGGTATTTATTTGCTCCCCCACCGAGCAAATTAGGCACAAGGCCGATTTTTAATGTGAGGAGTGAAGGGAGGGGGAAGGGAAAAAGGGGACCAGCTCCCGAGAGGTGGGAAATGGGAGCTGGTTAAAGGTCAGGCATGTGGGGTTGCCCCCACATGTGGTCTTTGCTAGTCATAGCTAGTCATAGCTTGCAGTATCTGCCGGAGCAGATACTACACTTTGATCTTGTCCAGAAGATATTATTGTAACTCTTGTGTTAAAACTGCAAAAGTATTTATCTAAGCTAGCAGGCACGTCCGGCGTGACTCGGTCGTAAAATACGCTTAAATTAAGTATATATTATTATAGAGTCAATTCGATTCTTATATTATAAACTTGTGATTTCAAAAATAAAAAAATATATATCCATATGATTTGGGTGCATCAGCTTGAATCGGAACAGAAACTACAACTTATTAAGAATATATATATATATATATATATATATATATATATATATATATATATATATATATATAAATTTACTTCCTTCAGTTATAATTGAAATCGAATTCTTGGTAAAATTATTTATAAAAAAATAAATGACTTGAGTGCCATCAGCAATTATCGAAACCGAAACCAAAACTTATGAAGAATTATTGGTAAAGTTATTTATTACAAGATATGGAAGTCCATCTATCATATAAATCTCGGCTGTCTGTTTAAATGTACGTATATATATATATGGATGTATGTATTTTGTATGTCTCACAAACACTTTCGACAGAGGCAACGGATTTTCACGAGATCGGTATAATTTTGAACGTCGACACTTCGGATGACAAATATCGAAAAATTGGCCAAAAACATTAATTCCTTCACCCTCAACTGGGCACTTTTATAAAGGGAGGAGTTGCTTTTTTCTCTCATATTTTCGAAAGAAATCGCCTTTTTTCAGTTGTCTAGCCTTAAATTAAGACTACCTCACTTCCGGTTTGGCGATGGGCACAACAACTAACGTGTCATGTATATATATTTTCTTTTCCTTTCCTCCTTTGCGCTAAGAGTTCGAGCCTGCCTGCCTGCCTGCCTACTACCACTTATTTTTGCTCAACACGCACTTACAAATACTCGGTCAACGCCAGACACCCAGGCTAGTAACAATTAAATGACAGTCACTCGGATGTAAGCGTAACACACAAAATAAATAACACACACACGCTATCGTATTATTATATGGATAAATGTAGTGCTTACATCAACTGGCACCACACCGAAGTGTTAGGAGGATGAAAAGACACAAGAGAGAAAGCACTTACCAGATCACCACTGGATGAGTGCAAATAAGACTGGGACGTTGGAGAGGCTTATTGCTACCCAAATTCCAGTGATGACCAATGGTCATTGCCAGCGATAAATCAATGGCAAACAGCTGTTGCGATTATGCAATCACATTTACAATAGTTATCAAAGGATATGGAAAGAGTACTGGAAATTTGGGGAGACTTAGACTCCAGGAAACAACAGCTTTTGTCACTGAGCAATCTGACGATGACTTGTATGAGCAACTCTACTGAGTTATAATAATAATTAATAAAATCAAGCAAAACAGAAAATAGTCGGGAATTAAACACAAACGCTTATGTTCTACTAATATATATATATATATATATATATATATATATATATATATATATATATATATATATATATGAGAGTGTGCTCTGTCAGCATTCTTGTACATAAACAAATATTATTAGACATAACAAAAAGGGTCGTTTTCTGGATAGTCCTAGGTGGTCTACCCTGCTAGGTCTTTGTTTCCAGTTTTTCGAGTGAAGTAAGTTTATTGCTTACTGGCTGAGCCCTCCCCACTACAGCGGAATGACGACTGGACTACCCAGACAATTTTTAATATGTCAAAGTGCTTTTTCGTTATGGGCGTTAGCCAATTTCCTGACCTTGTCTCACATCTTCTTGCGGTGGGAAGAGAGTAAATACGTACTACAGAATATTTATTTCGTCTGATATAATAAAATATACAACTTAAATATCATATCTCAGAAATGTCTGACATTAACCGAGAACATCGCATAAAAATAAATAAAGATCGCATAATTTAGCGTGATATATTTAAATAATTTTGTTGTGCTTTTTAGAGATTCCATATTCTGTACTAGTATTTAATTATTTCGTATAATTTTGGTTGATTTTATGTGTAATTTGGCTTATTATACCATATAACTTACAGGGCAGTTGTTTGTGTGTATGTGTGCGAGTTTATCTATCTAAAGTAAAAAAAAACAAAAAACTACAAAACAAACAGCCACAAAGTTGTTATATTTTGGATCAGCGTTGCTTAGAAATCAATATTAATTCTTTGACTGTAAAATGACACTATCTACTCTTCTGCTTAATAATATTTATTTTATATATACTAGTAGGGAGACGCGACGTTGCCCGGGAATGTAACGATAATCAACGAATGTTTCAAAATCCCATATTTTCTTGTTATTGAAATCAGTGAAATCGCTAATTTTCCAATCTGGACTCATCGCAGTTCACCGTGGGGGAAGCTTCACATACTTCCCGACAGTGACATACTTTACAATACATTGTAGTCTACATTGCACTGTAAAGAACATACTGTTGGTTCTATAAAATTATTTTTTATATATAATGCATTGAATTAAAGTTTAAAAGGCAAAAGTATCATGCTCCTATTGTTGATTTTATATGCCTGGTCTTACTGCTTGTGTGGTGATAATGGCTTGAATTTAAGTTAAAAATGAAAAAGTTAAGTATCATGATGTAACTGTGCTGTAAACGGAAACACTCATTTCCAACGTGCTCCTGTCATATCAGTGAACCAACTGTTGAGGTTATATGTTGAGCTTTTCAGCTTGTGTGCCAATAAATCTTCTCAAATGTACTTGTGATGTAAGGCTGTGTAAGGTGTTTACTTTAATCGGGTTATTTTGATTATCGATACTTATCGAAAACATTCTGATACAAAGCTTATCTATAGACATTGCTAGGCACATAATGTACTGTCATTAGCCGTTTTCGAATGCATAGGAAACTCTCTCTTTCTCTCTCACACACAGCGACAGGGTTCCTTTATATATATATATATATATATATATATATATATATATATATATATATATATATGGTTGGTTGGTTGCTTTTGTTTTACGGCATATCAACCCTTTTCGGGTTATTTAATGCCGAATCCAAAGATCTTGAAGAAAATTTTTTAAATAGAATATATTTGTTGTTTTCACGTCAGTTTCTATTTAACCCATAGTTGGGACCCTCCGGGTCAGAGTGGACCTGGGAGCAATGGTAATTAAAGGGTGGCTCCACACTCCCCAAAGCCCACAAGCTGGGGCCTCACCACTGGATATAGTTTAAGGTCATATCCAGGACCCCCATTGAGGGACTTTTACCCTCTGCAGAGGGGCAGTCGGCGTATTCTAATGCCCCACCGACAGGGCCATATATATATATATATATATATATATATATATATATATATATATATATATATATGTATATATATATATTACAGAGGGAATTAGAGCTGGAGTCTAAAGAGCAGAGTTTATTTTAATGTATTAATAAATGTATTAATACTTTTAAAAGAACAGTGTTCATAGGACTATAGATATATAATAAGCTCAATAGGTATATGTTTCCTAGAGCTATAAAAAATAAAAAGTTTTATAATTGTGAATTATAAATCAGTTGATTTTGTTTGTTTTTCCCTTGGAAACTGATTTATAATTCACAATTATTAATCTTTTTACTCAATATATATATATATATATATATATATATATATATGTGTGTGTGTGTGTGTGTATATATATATATATATATATATATATATATATGAAATCTATTGATATACATCTTGAACATTCATGAAGATCACATGTATCCTTAATGTACAATATTAAAACAATTTAGTTGTCCTTATTTTAGATATTCCATACTCTGTATTGATATCTATTAAGCTGATGATGCACCCCCTAAAAATAAAGCAAAGTGCGCCCGAAAGAAAACATTCATAGATAAGAACAAGAAAAAAATAATAAATAAACAAAATCTCTTACATAATTTCTGTTGCAAACGTTCTCTTCATTAAAGGTAGGTAAACACCAGATTGAGTTGACCAGCAGGAAGAAAGATACAAAAGTGATTTTGTCGAGCAGAAAGTTACGAGAAAATATGTAGGAAAAGAAAGGAAAGCAAGAAACAAACTTTTTTGTTTATCCTTACAACGCTATGAGAAAGCAAGTGAATCGCAAGAGTGAGTGGAGGGAAAGAGTAATATGCTGATTGTTAAAAAGAGGGAACAGGAGTTGGCGGTAATGGAACGAAATTAAAAAAAAGCGTATATGTGTGTGTGAAAATGACTTCACCATTGCAAGGTTGCAGCCTATCTGGAATGTGAATTAGCTATCTTTCTATCTATAGATTTCAGTATATACAGGGTGACCCCAAAAAACAAAAAAAAACAAAAGCTAAATGGCGGCCATCTAGAACATATGCTGTAGAACGGGAAAAGAAAGCCAAAGACCCTTGTGTTTTGATGTGATTTTTTGAATATAATAAACTAGTTATGACCAAAGTTTCATTTAAAAAACACTAAGAAACGGGGCCCTAATTAGAGTTGGGGCCTGTTTTTTTGGGTCATCCTGTATATCTGTATATATATATATATATATTCATCTACATACATACATACATACATATATATATATAACAGGCTACTTCAATCTTTGACAGACTATGGATACCCACGTAAGTATGCCTGCGCGTGAAATTTTTTTGTGGCAGGAGGTGCGCAATGTCCAATCACACATCTTCTGAGCCGACATTGTTAAATACCAGTGGCAAGTGAAGTACAGGACGACTGGAAACAAATGCCGAGATAAGCGGAGAGCACATACAGCACCTAGAATTCCCAAATGGTAACCCATCTTGTACTAACCAGGGTCAGCGTTGTTTAACTTCATGATGTGAAAGAGAACCGTGTGTGTGTGTGTGTGTGTGTTTGTGTGACTTAAAATATACGCATAAAATTATATTTTCGTATATTACTTTTGTGTGATTAAATGAAGAAGTCATATACACCTTTTGAGACACATATGCTAGGCGCACGTGGGAGTAATGTTGCCTATATTTACAATAATTCATGTCTATGCAAAAAAGACAAAGACAAAAGTCAGATATCTTCGATTTTGTATTGTTAAAGTTATTAGCCATCAAATAATAACAATTCCCCAAATTTCAGTTTTTTGGAATATTTTCGCGGGCATCTATAGGTGAAACTCAAATGCTTGAAGACTATTTGCTTTTTTTTTAAAAGAAATATTGGTAGATGCATCAACACCTGTCCAAATGTAGCAACAATTCTCCATATTAGTAATTTTCTAGCATGGTAGAAGGAATTTGTGAGAATTTTGAATTGGTTGACTTGCCGAGGGTAGATCGCTGGGGAAGAAAGGAGTGCTGGTAGCTGTGACCAACACGGCCCGTGGTCCGTTAATCAAAGAACCTGAGTGCCTATTCCTTACAAGTTAAATAGACATTTCAGTCCGCGTGAATCTCGTTGACTGAGAGTTGGAGTAGATAAAAAAGGGTGGCCGCTCTACTGTTGTTGTAGTAGTTTTTGTAGTCTTTTAGACAAATTACACTTCGACCATCGTTACCCATTTGTTACTTTTACAAGGAAAGACTGCTTGTAAGCAACGTCGACATTTCGTTGCAAGACTTAAACCGTCTTTTCTTCCCCTCCCACACCCCTACTCGTCGATATGCCAATTCCGACACATTCAGCTATTTTGCAGCAGCCTTGCAATGACCACAATGTACGTGTTCCAATTTATATTGCCTGTGAATATTATGCCGAAGATATTGAAGGGTAAGCTCTCAGGCAGGGTGTTACTCCCGTGGCAATCAGTGATTGGGAAGGTTTTTTGAAGTTGGTTAAAAAGAAGAAGCTTAATCTTAGTAGCATTGAATATTACCATCCATTTGCAGACCCATTCTACTACGGACTAAAAGTCATGTTACCTTTGCATTGGATATGTGCACATTCGTCTTTTCCTCATATCTATTATAGAACGCGGTGTCAGTAGGTTGTTCGTCAGTACAGCGCAACTTATGATAGTAATCCTAGATCCATGAGGTCAATCGCAACAGAGCATCGTATATCCGTAGAAAAAAAATGTTGTCAACAAACACATCTGATGCATGCCATGAGTGAATGTTATATCATGCAGGAAAAGATCAATGAGAAATCGCAGAGGCTGAACTTATCGACTCCTAAACAATTGACTCACCGGAAGAATAAGAACTCATTAACGTTAAAAGAAAATAAAAATAATATGGGCATGATTGCATAAATCCGAAAAAAATCCGAAGTTGCAATTGTGTTTTATAATATATATTCGCCTTTTTTGATTATATATATATATATATATATATATATATATATATATATATATATATATATATATATATATATATATATATATATATACTAGCAGGCGGCCCAGCATTGCCCGATAGCAAAATACGCTTAAATATCATATTTTGATCAATTCAGATTTCGTATTTATTATTATATTATATTGGTTGTTGTTGGTTGTTGGTTGGTTGTTTTACGGCATATCAACCCTTTCCGGGTTATTTAATGCCGAATCCAAAGATTTTTAAGAAATTTTTTTTAATAGAATATGTTTGTTGTTTTCAAGTTGGTTTCTATTTAACCCATAGTTGGGACCCTAACAGGTACTACCACTCCGGGTCAGAGTGGACCTGGGAGCAATGGTAATTAAAGGGTGGCTCCACACTCCCCAAACCCCACAAGCAGGGGCCTCACCACTGGATATAGTTTAAGGTCATATCCAGGACCTTATATTATATTGGATCCAATATATAGTAATGATTAAAAAAGTAAAAAAAAAATGACTCGTGTGTTACCACCGAGATTCCAAACACAATACGTTAAGCTTACAATTTACTTTTTCCTTAGACGTTAATACCTGAGTTATGAAGAAATGATATATATAATAAAAAAAAACAAAAAACAAAAGCATGTAATAATATCTATTACGTCACGATTGCATATTCGTAATGTCGTCGTTCGCCCTTCACCTAGTAAATACAAATTTCTTTAATTTTCACTCTTTTGCACAGATTGCTAAAACTCAAATATTACGCAAGTATAAATCATGTAGAATATCTGCATGAATATAATTACATGTAATAGATATTTAAAGATGGTCATACCATTAAGAAAACCGAAAAAAGCTAACAGGGAACTAATAAAAATGAATGTTTTATCGAATATGCAAATCAGCTAGATCATTTGCAGATTAATGCCATTCCACGACCCATATAAAACAAAGAAGTATTTTCTTATGAATATCAATACACACCAAAAAAATTATAGGAGTATATATATATATATATATATATATATATATATATATATATATATATATATATATATATATATTATCTAGCTAGAGTCAGCCACTCCGAGGAGTCGTAGACGACGAAGCATGTGTCAGTGGATAATTATATTTAAAAAAAAAATGTATATGCCGCTCCCCAATATGGGGATAGCAAATTAGTTGAAGGGAAAATTATTCTCAACTCGCTTTTAGGTAAAAATGCACTTTCGTAAATAATTGAATTCATTCAAAACGTATCGCAAAAACAAAAACAAATAACATCTATATATATTATACTGATATATATATATATATTACTGATATGTATGTATATATTACTAATATGAATATATATATATATATTTGAGATATATATGAATATATGTTATACTTATGTATATATATATATTATACTGATATATATTATACTGATATATATATATATATATATATATATATATATATAGTGCAAAATTTTGTTGAAAATTCAAAGACTCACGTTTTCTTTTTTATAACATTCGTTTATTTCCTGGATTTTTCCATTACAACTGTTTCATTAATGAGTGGCAATTTTACGATTTATGTTTCCGTAAAAATATCTTGTCCCCATTAACTTCTTCAGATGTTTATCCATTAGATTTTTTCCACAAATGGTATATTTTTAACATGCTGGACATCGTATTCGCGTAAAAAGATTTCCACAGCCATGATTCCTCACTTCCTCCATCTTTGTGTGTAATGTAAAGATAGTTTTCCGTTTTAACCCGTACTTTCGTATTTTTATTTTTTATTTATTAATTATTTATTTTTGTTTTCATTTTCCCTGTTTTTCCTATTTGTCTTTTTTCGAATTATCATATAATTTTATATAATTTTATTGTTATATTTATGCGTGTTTATTTTAATATTGTTTTTTTGCTTAGTGTTTGAATTCGTATTATATTAGCCGATGCAAGGGAGGTCACTGTCCTGGTATCATTTTTTATCTAGGATTACCTCCCTTGCATTTTTTTCCTAATCCATTCTAGTGCGTGAAATTAAATATTTGTTTCTATGCAAACATCCGTGGATTACATCTAGTCTTTTGTTTAATAATTTTATTTTTGTTATTAATATATGGTAAGATTCTAATATACATAGGTTGCATCTTTTCGATTTGCTAGGTTTATATCCCCCCCTTATCAATTATTGCCCATCTTAATTTATAGTCAGTTTTCCTTTAATTCCTTAATCCATACTGCTAAAGTGGTTGAGTTTTTCTTTGCTTTTTTTCCGGTTGTTTTCGCTATTACTATTGGTTCTGTTTCTATTTTCGTTATAGTAGTTGTGTGTGTGTGTATATATATATATATATATATATATATATATATATATATATATATATATATATATATATATATATATATTATACCGATCAATAAGAAATGAAATGTTATTCCGTAATTTAAATTTAAAATAAATGCTATTTATTTCTTACAAACAAATAACACAGTGTTTTTTTTTAATTAATAGAAAAATAATTACCCGTAAACGAAGTTTAAAAATCTATGTACATTTCTATTATATACATAAGTGCCCTTTGATTGTTTGCACGAGAAACGCTCTCTATGAAACTACACCGCCAACTTTTGTTCTAGAGACTTTAAACTTTATATGCAAGATATTTAGACGGTTTTTAGCCGATAAAAATTGATGCTAATTAATCAAAATTAAAAAAAAATGGAACTAATATGTATTATCCACGCAGGTGCAAATATACAGTTATATGCTGATTTTTGTTTTATATCTATCAGTCCTTAGTTAAATACCTTTGGAGAGCTAAATTTTTTTGTTTCGATTTTTACTGATGGCACCAAAATTATATTAAAAAAAATTTGAAATCACTACTATATATTGGGTACAATATAATAATCAATATATGATAATTAATACGAAATCTGCATAAATGGAATTATCATATTTAAGCGTATTTTACGCACAGACCAATGTATATATTCATAAATGCCTCTATGTTTTACTCTATAAAATATCTATTTCTGTTCACACTCCTTGATTCATTTATCTAATACTAGAGGGGATACCCGACGTTGCCAGGGAGTGAATGGTGATCAACGAATGTTTTACACTCCCATTCGTCATTGAAATCTATTGATTGTCTGTTCTAATTGAGAACCCATCGCGATTTACCGAAACGAAAAATCACATACCTCCCTGCGGTGACTTAGTTTACAGTAAATTGTAGTCTACTTTGCACTGTCGAGAACATACTGTCGATTTTATAAAATGATGTTTTATAGATAACGGCTTGAATTAAAGTTTAATATACAAAAGTCAAGTATCATAGTTGTGTTCTAAGTAGAGACGTTCATTTTGAACGCGTTCCTGTCATATGAAAGAGTTACTGTTGATTTAAAAACCTGGCCTTACGTTTTATGCGAGGATAATGGCCTGGGTTTCAGTTTAGAATGAAAAAAAAAAAGTTAAAGTATCATCGTGCAATTGTACTTTAAACGGAAGCATACATTTCGAACGCGCCCCTGTCATATTAAATAATCTACCGTTGATTTTATGTCGGACCTTTCGGCTTGTGTGGCAATAAAACATCTCAAATGCACTTGTGATGTTAGGCTGTTTCAGATGTTAACTTTGGTCAAAATCGGCTATTTCTTTCTTTCATCGGTTTATTTCGATTATCGATTATCGATACTAATTCAAGACATTCCGATAAAAAAAAACTGTCTGAAAACACTGCTAGATACAGAAAGTACTTTCGTGTGAAACTGTATAAATATCGGCTCAGTCGTTTTCGAATCCATAGGAAACAAACTCGCACAAAGTTCCTTTTATATAAAAGTAGATATAGAGATATTATACATATTCATTTATATGTCGATATAAACTTGACGAAATCTCATAGAAATATTCTATGTAATACATCAAATCAAATAGTTTATAGTTGGAATAAGCCATTCATGAAGGTCACAGCTAGTCTGACAACCTATCTTATATGACGCTATGATCGAATTGTTTAGTGTATGCGTGTGTGTGAGGGTGCACTTTTAATTAGGTCAAGTACTTGTCAAGTTATTTTGCCATCTAAATTAAACTTTAGATTAAACAGGTTTGCAAAGAAAGAAGACGTGGTCACCTAGATAAAAAAAAACAAAAACAAAACAAAAAACAAAATAGATGAATCATGATTTCCTATTATCTTTCATTGTATTTGTGTCGGTATGATCGGCAAGAGAAAAGGGAGGTCACTCGTTGTATGCACGTTCCTCTGTGGCTATAGACTTGTCAATTTCACCAAGTAACCTACATATGTATGTGATAGGCGTTGTTCGTCTTTCTGACTATTTGACCCAATAGAATACATTTAAAAAAAAATATTCACTATGTTCATCAGCAGCTGATTATCCTATTCAATTTGCACGACTGAATTGTACTCATCTGTATAATATTCTGCCTCTTCCTTCCTTAGTTAGTCCATACGTTATGGTTTGATATAGATTTACATAAGAATACTTTGATAAGTATGTTTTAACTTAAATAGGGATGGTATAATAGAATTGTGGGGTCAGCTTTTGCGCCTGGCCTCCATAGAATGGAAATAGGCACAAACTTTAATAAAGACTTTTCATATCTACCTGCGTAAGTATACTTTGATAATTATGTTTCAGTTTGAAGAAATATGGTACAATAAAATTATGGGGTGTTCATTCGCACCTGACCTCCATAGAATGGAAATATGTCACAAAGTGTAACAAGGTTTTTTAATATAGATCCAAAGAATATTGTGATAAGTGTTTTAATGTGAACAGGTATGGTATAATATATTATGGGTTTATCTATTTTATTTTTACTTTCATCATATTTTGCTTTGGTTTTGATACCCCCAAATTCGAAGCTATCTCTTTACAACCCTTCCTTTCCAAAACCTATCATACTTTCATAAATCAGTCTATTCTCTATAGCCTGTTTTTGAACCCAGTCAACGACGGGTACTTTTGCTAGTATATATATATATATATATATATATATATATATATATATATATATATATATATATATATATATATACGAACAAATAGTTAATAAAAAATGTTAAAAAACACTTTGAGAAAGAGTTAAAAAACATATTTAATTTTAAAAAGAAAAAAGATATGTTTTTAACTCTTTTTCAAAGTGTTTTTTAACATGTTTTATTAACTATTTGCTCTTATTATAAGCTTTGGTTTTATCGAGCTTTTACATCTGGTTGAGATTACTTTATAAATATTAACTCCTCAACATTTATAATATACTTTAGTTTTGCCACCTTGGATCATTTTGGTAAACTTAACTGTAATTCTTATTTCATTATATATATATATGTGTGTGTGTGTGTGTGTGTGTGTGTGTGTGTGTGTGTGTGTGTGAAAATTAAGACAAAAATATTTGACGTTTCGTTCGTTTCCCGTGCTTTATAAAGGGAGAAATAGCTAAAATGGTCGGTGACAATGCTTTCAGAAGAGTATATTCAAAGAGAGAACAACATATCTAAACTTATGTAAATTAGGAAATTATGTGAGTATATATATATATATATATATATATATATATATATATATATATATATATATTCAAATTTGTAGTATATATATATATATATATATATTAAAGAATTACAATTAAATATACACACATACACACACGCACACACACATATCTATATATCTATAACAGTGAACTTGTCTGTGGGTTTGTGTGTCTGTCTGTCTGTCTGTGTACATTTCCTTAAGCAATAACTCTGTCAATTTTCAGACTACTGACTCGAAATTTGATATACAGCGTACTGAGATTTGGGAAAATCTATGTGATCCGTTTTCGGCCAGAAATTTCGCTGTTAAGGGGTCAAAGTTCAACGATTTGACAGTTGAGAACTCTACGAAACTCTTCTGACAATTTTGGATCTACACACTTGAAATTTTAGACATATGTTTCTTGGACATGGATCTAACTTAATAACTCAGTTTTTGCAAAAACAATAAATTTTAAGGGATCATAATAGGGGTCAAAGTTAAACAAATTGACCGCTTTTTTGTTGCTCAATATACACCTCCAAATACCCGGGAAACGCCGGGCACCCATGCTAGTATATCTATAAAAGTGAAAATTGTTGTCTGTTTTTTCTTTATAGTAGTTAAGGAAGACTATTACACAGAAAGGCATTACTTTATATATTCACACTTTTTAATATATACATATGCACACAACCTTATGAACAGTATATAGGGCCCGAACAAATCTGGGGGGAACTTCTAGTATATATATATTAAAGAATTACAATTAAATATACACACATACACACACACGCACATATCTATCTATCTATCTATCTCTCTCTCTCTCTATATATATATATATACATTATATATATAAGTGAAAGTGTCTGTGTGTGTGTCTGTGTATCTGTGTACCTGTGTGTCTGTGTACATTTCCCTACGCAATAACTCTGTCAATTTTTAGTCTACAGACTCGAAATTTGATATATAGGTTACTGAGATTTGGGAAAATCGATGTGATCGGTTTTTCGCCAGAAATTTGGCGATTAATGGGTCAAAGTTCAACGATTTGACCTTTGAGAACTCTACCAAAACTCCTCCGACAATTTGATTTTGAGCCCAAAACAATAAATTTTAAGGGGTCATAATAAGGGTCAAAGTTAAAAAAAAATTGACCTCTGCGGTCTCTTCCAAATTACTCAGACACTTTCTGGTCTAAATATTTGAAATTTTACATAAAGGGTATTCAGAGATAGGGCAAGCTTTTTCATCAGTTTGGGTCGAAAATTTTTAGTTACCAATATATAAACGTATGTCTGTTTGCATGTCTGCCTTAAACTTTCAATAGAGGCGACAGATTTTATCAAGATCAATATCGTTTTACAGTTCGATTATTCATACGACAAATATCGAAAAATTTGCTAAAAACATTAATATCTACCCCTTCAACTAGGCACTTTTCTACAGTGGGGGGGTCACTTTTTTCGCCGATATTTTTTAAAGTTATCCTCTCCTTTAGATTGTCTAGCCTTAATTTTCAAAAATGTCGCTTCCGGTTTAGTGGTGATCGTAACAGCATAAACGTTTGGTTTTACCCCATTCTTTTCCTCCTTTGCGGTACGGGTTCGAGCCTGCCTTCCTACTAACACTTTTTTTTTTTTTTTGCTTAACATACACATCCAGACACCCGGGCAACGCCGGGCTGAAATGCTAGTATATCTATAAAAGTGAACATGTCTGTGTGCCTGTCTGTGTGCAATTACTCTGTCAATATTTAGTCTACAGACTCGAAATTTTATATACATGGTACTGCGATTTGGGAAAATCGATGTGATTCGTTTTCGGCCAGAAATTTCGCTGTTAAAGGGTCAAAGTTCAACGACCTTTGAGAACTATACCAAACTCCTCCGAGACTTTTGGGTCTACACACTTGAACTTTTAGATATAGGTACCTTGGACATGGATCTAACTTAATAACTCAGTGTTTGGCAAAAAACAATTAATTTTAAGGGGTTATAATAGGGGTCAAAGTTAAAAAAAAATAACCCTTTTTTTGTTTTTTCTCAGCATACATCTCCAAACACCCGGGCAACGCCGGGCACCCATGCTAGTATATCTATCTATATATCTATAAAAGTGAACGTGTATGTGTGTATGTGTGTCTGTTTGTCTGTGTACATTTTCCTACGCAATAACTCTGTCAATTGTAAGTCTACAGATTCGCAATTTGATATACAGGGTACTGAGATTTAGGAAAATCTTTGAGATCGGTTTTCTGCGAGAAATTTGGCTGTTAAGGGGTCAAAGTTCAACGATTTGACTTTTGAGAACTCTATAAAATTCCTCCGACAATTTTCGGTCTAAACACTTTAAATTTTAGATATAGATTCGTTGGACATGGATCAAACTTAATAACTGGATTTGAGCCCCAAACAATAAATGTTAAGGGGTCATAATAGGAGTCAAAGTTTAAAAAATTGATCGTTTTTTTTTTTTTGCTCAACATACATCTCCAAACACCCGGGCAACGTCGGGCGTAAATACTAGTATTTATATAGGAAGGTAAACATTTAGAATTAATCAGTATCCAAATTATTTTCGCTAATCCTAGTTTATGATAGGGGGAAGAGATAGATATTTGTTTTATTCTATTGTGAAATAATGGCGGATTCAATTAAACGATGTATACATTTATTATGAATTGGTTTTTATAAGTTATGTACAGACAATTGTTTCATCAACATAATTAGACGTAGTGAGTATTTTTATGTAGATTCGAAACTCATATATTCATATGCATACATAAGAGATGCAGCTTTAATCACGTTGGAGCAACACTTTCACTCAAATTATTAAGCTACGATGAGTCTTATGAGTACTTATACGATGAGCCTTAGTAAATATCAGGTTCCATATGCAAAGACAGGTGCTAGTGACCTGGCCACTCAACGGTGGATATCTATTTGCAACTGCAACCGACAATCGCGTCTGTTCGTTCTGATTTGAGCCGATTAGCTGATAATGAGAGGATTCTTTCAGACATAGGAGGTATCTCCAATCAGTTTCTACGCCTTTTTTTTGTACAGGCATTTAAAATTGTCTTAGACTTTTGAAAATTCAGTGTGGTATTGCTATGAATTTTATGGGATGACTGGCCAATTTTTATGATTTTAGGTTCAAATGAACAGCTTCAACAGGAATTAGAATACACTCTACTAAAGCCTGATTGTCACAGCTGGTAAATTTAACAAAAAGCAATCTGGACGTGAGGATAATTTAGAAGAACGATATGCAATAAAATTCTGTTTTAAACTTCGAAAAATGCCACATAAACGTATATATTTCTTCAGACTGCTTTTGGACCATCTTACATGAATCTAGCATAAGTGTTTGTGGCATAAGAGATTCAAAGAAGGCAGGGAGTCTGTGAGAAATGATAAGAGGTGTGGAAAGAATAATGAAGTCAGAATGCCAGAGTTGATTGGCCAAATAAAGAATTTCATGTCGTATGTCTATAGAGACACTAAGTGCACAGTTTGATGTGAGTGTGGGAACTGTACACACAATTATTCGCGAGGAACTGAAGATGCGGAAGATTTGCGTGAAGTTTGACCCAAAGGTGTTCCCTCTTTTTCACAGACTATCTGACCAACATGGACACCAAGACAGTTCCTTAGCCTCCCTAAAGCCAGACCTTGCTCCCCGTGACTTTTGGTTATTCCATAAGCTCAAGGAAAACGTTAAAAGCTGTCATTATGAGACAATTGAGGAGATGAAAGAGGCTGTAACGAAAGCCATTTACGCGCTCACACAAGAGGACTTCCCTTGAGCCTTTCAGAAATTGTTGGAACGGTATAAGTGCATTGCAGCCGGGGGAGATTACTTCGAAAGAGCACTGGAGTTTCATATGTCTACTATTAATAATGTGCTCATACGAAAAAGTCCGGAAACTTGTTTAAGGCACCTTGTACGTATCTGACTATTCTACCTAATATGATGACACTAGTCAACCTTCGTTCTCAGTATTGGTTCTATGTAGTTTAATGTTCAGTAAGAAAATTGTGATCGAGACACTAACCTACAAAAGCTAAAAGGGTTACACGTTGTGCTTTGTGTGGTGCACCTATTTCAGCTAAAAATCGTTGAGTGCTCCAGCATTAATAAGAATGATATGATATGAACATATTAAGGCATGTGTTCCTCAGAATTTTCATATCTATTTCCTGCTTCCTTTGCCCCAGCTCGTTTGACTCGTTAGTCTAGAGGTCTCCTTCAATTCGTCGTTTTAATATTTCATTCTAATACAGCTCACTATTCCAGTAGTTTCTTTCCAACGACTGAAAGGTTGTGGAACTCTCTTCCTGCTCACTGTTTTCGTTCTACCTACAGCCTTGGTCTTTTCAAGACTATGACCAATAGGCATCTCCTGTCTATGCAATACACAGCTTTCGTTCTTGTCAGCTTCCGAAATTAAGTGGCTTCATGTCTTGTCTCAAGCGATTTCCATAAAAAAATTGAACTATTATCTTAAAATATCTGTTTAGTTACAAGTCGAGTTAAGTATTGTCATATTTTCTATTAAAAAAACGACAATTTTCACGACTATCCTTTCTTAATAAAGAAATGTTGACGATAAACCGAGATAATAAAGGACAACACACAATTTGCAAATAAAATATTTACAACTAAATATATGAGAACGCACTGAATAGTTGCAGTGTCTTTAAAATCGTAAAAAAAAAACTTTATGCACACGGAAACTCCAGTAATTCAGTACAGTATCCTCCGTTCGAAATTATGAGTAAGATCTCGGCCAAATTCGGCCAAATCTGACTCATCGAAATAAAAACCGATCACAAGATTCGTTAGGATTAAATAAAACTTCTTTTTGTTTTCATCTTAGCAACTTGGTCTGACGTGATTCAGCCAAAATAAGGCTGAGACTGTCTTCAAATATAAAACTATACTTTCGCATAAATAACTTAACTAGAGCTGTTCCAAAAGTAAGACCTCCTATTGTTTTTTAAGTAAAAACTAAAACGTTGAAGAGCTACAAGAAGAGAGTGATCCCATTAAAACGAACGACCTTCGTCTACAAGTAGACGGTTTCTGGTTATTCCGTTTCAATAAAAAAACTCCGCCAATCCAGTGAGAAAAGTGCAGTCCATACCACGTTGTGTTTGTTGTTATTGATCCGCGGGTCACAGTCGTATCTATATTTCATATATAATAAACGTCGTCAGAATTACGTGAATTTATTCTTTTTAATTCTTTTTTTCTAAGTCCATAATTGTTGTTGTCCCAGGTTATACAACGTAACATTTAGTCCATATGCCACGACTTTCCCTTAGTGATCGTCAGGAGCTCATTAATTTCCACCTTACTGGTTTATCCAATCGAGAAAGCGGCCGCAGTTTGAAATGTGATGAGAAAACAGTACGAAAGACTGTGCAAAAGCACCAAAACACCGACAGTGTTCGTGATTCCTCTAAATCTGGTCGAACTAGAGTTACTTCTAAGGGAAGACAACGCTTTAAAGATCCGCAGCCTAAGAAACATATTTGTAACGGCTGCCAAATCCAACAACAGTGTAATCCTGTAAAAAGTGTTCTGTTTCTACTGTCAAGAACAGATTAAAGGAATTTAATTTGCGAGGATATGTTGCAAGACATAAGCCAATATTCCTGTAAAGATCAGAAAACGCCGTCTGAACTGCGTCAGATGCAATGAAGGTCATGACTCTTTATAGTGGCTAAAAGTGCTTTTTAGCGACTAAAGCAAGTTCAATAGGCTAGGCAGTGATGGTAGGCAGTACGTCTGTCAGAGGAAAGACGAGTAATTTAATCCTAGGTGCTCAGTTTCAACGCTACAAGGTGGTGGAGGTTCAGTTTTGGTGTGGGGAATTATTAGTACAAATGGTCCAAGGCCTATAGTTCGCTTGCAAGGTCGAATTAATTCGACCAATTACATTAATATGTTGATTGAGCATTTTCTACGCTACTTTGGTTGGAATTTGGATGATAATCCCATCTTCATACAGGATAATGCTCCCATTCACACAGCTGGGAATGTCAAGAGGTTCTTGGAAGAGCATGATATACCGTGTTTAGATTAGTCTGCACAATCTCCAGACCTCAATTCTATCGAAAACGTATGGCATTACATCAAGCAACAGTTACGCAATGATAACATTTCAAATTTGGAAGAACTTTGGACAAAAATTAAAGAAAAGTGGGATGCCCTTTCCCCGGAGTATTGCTGCCGCCTAATTCAAGGAATTCCCCAGGGAGTTCAGGCTGTCAAATTGCAGAAGGGTTATGCTACTAAATATTCACCAGTTCGTTGTGTTCCTGTTTTATTTGTGTTGCATTAATGTCCTAAAGCTATATTTAAATAACAATTTTCCATTGTGCGGACTTTCTTTTTGCCTCCTCAATTTGAAGTTTTTTTTTTTTAATTGACGTGCACACTAGAAAATTTCAAATAAAAGTCAAATATGAACAGGTAAAATTATAGAAGAATAAAAGGCCAATCAAATGAGGTATAGGTTGTTTAAACAGTTACATTAAATTTAGCTTAAATTTGCAGTTTTTGAAAAAATTATAAGTGCGGACTTTCTTTTTGCTGCCTGTGTTTATTATATATATATATATATATATATATATATATATATATATATAATATTATATGTATGGAAATAATATTTCAATATGATGGTAAATGAAAAAGTTCAAACAAAATTATTTATGGACTCGTCAACGTTTCGTCTATATTTATTTCAAGATTTTTCGCTTTGAAACAATTTATATATATATATGTATATATATATATATATATATATATATATATATATATATATAATAGAAAGCTGAATGTGTGTGTGTGTGTGTGTGTGTGTGGTCACGAATAGGTTCCTTTGTGGTTGACTATTTAAAAAAAATGATTACATATAATGATAGAAGATGTATCGAGACACAGGAATAGGTATGTTTGATCTGGCAGAACGGTGGTTCATTAAAATTGCTGAGTCTGCGTTCGCGCCTGGTCCACAAAGTATGGAAATAAAAAATTTAAAAATGAAAAAAAAAAATGTTTACAAGTGTTTTTAATATATATGTACATAAGAATACTTTGATATGTTTTAACTTAAATAGGGATGGCATAATAAAATTGTGGGATCTGCGTTCGCGCCTGGCCTTCATAGAATGGAAATAGGCACAAACTTTAATAAAGACTTTTCATATCTATCTGCGTAAGTATACTTTGATAATTATGTTTCAGTTTGAAGAAATATGGTATAACAAAATTATGGGGTGTTCGTTCGCACCTGACCCCCATAGAATGTAAATATGTCACAAAGTTTTACAAGGTTTTTTAATATAAAAAAAATAGAACAGAATATTGTGATAAGTGTTTCAGTGTGAACAGGTGTGGTATAATAAATTATAGGGTTTATCAATTTAATTTTTACTTTCATCATATTTTGCTTTGGTTTTGATACTCCCAAATTCGAAGCTATCTCTTTACAACCCTTCCTTTTCATAACCTATCATACTTTCATAAATCAGAGTCCATTTTCTTTAGGCTGTTTTTGAACCCAGTCAACGACGGGTACTTTTGCTAGTATATATATATATATATATATATATATATATATATATATATATATATATATATATATATATTATCAAAGTATCGTGTACCGTGCGCAAAAATATGTGTATATGTATCCTTTTATGTTTCTCTTTACCTAGATATCTATGTCTATACTCATCTATTTATCTGTCCCTTGGGCCAACAATCTGATAATCAAAAGACTAAACGTACTTAACTTATCTACCTGCGTACGCACTTGCCATCCTGTCTGCCAGATAATCGCACTCAATAGCGCTAAATCTATTTACCAATTCATGTTCGTTTGTATTTTGTGTAGCTATTTTCCTGTATATTCTTGCACCACCTTTAAATAAATGGCGCTGTCTATTATCTACGCCTACCATTCACTATTGCTGTAAAGAAGTAAAGTAATATATATGCTTGGCGCAAAGGCTTTTACTCATTTCAAATTTAATCATGGAATTGAAAAAGCTGTGTGTTTTCGTAAATCTTTATTCATAACAATAACTACCTTTGTTCTTTATAACTTGATTCAGTCTGACAACGATTTTATAAATGCCTTATAATATCTTGCAGGTTTTGATGTGAATTATCAATTTAACTCATGTTCAATCTCCTCTCGTGATGCTAAGGTTATCTAAATGTTTTTGTAATTCTTAAAATAAGTGATAATCTGAGGGACCTAGGCCAGCAGAATATGCAGCATGAGGTAAAATTTTCTAACCAAATTCTCTTTGAAGGCCTTTAGCCAATTGTGCTGTGAGAGGAGGAACGTTATTATGATGAAATATGACTTCTTTTCTGTTGACCAAGGAAGATTGTTTTCGGGTCAACATGGGTGGAAATATAAGGAAAATATATGAACGATGCTTTAATAATCTGAAAAAAAAAATAGAATAAACATGGCGATATATTAAAGTAATAACAATATACATATGCCTACTGTAGAGAACTTGAATGCCTACTGGACACTATCCCCGAGTGTCTGGGGTATTTTTGCACAGGGGTTTGTCAGGACAGCATTACATGAAGATACCTTTACCTGAAAGTTAACCTTGAGTAAATAGCTCAAATCACATTGTGTACACGGCTCAACATCTCCTTGGTATGGCTAACCCACACTTTTATGGGGAATGGTGCATCTTTTCCAAGTGATGTTGCCTAAAATAGCAACGTGAAGATGGTACTCCACCAGACTAGACGAATTCTTATCCTGTATTCTGGTAAGACTAAGACGTCACAAAGGAGCTATACTATAATATATTTAAATGGTAATGTGTGGAGAGGAAAATTGTTCTCAACTTCTTTACTAACGCAGTGTTAAAAAGAGAACTTTAATGGAATAATCGAATATCTATGTATCTCATATAAAGATCAAGTGTTAGACCCCCGCCTGTTGAGGGGGGGGGCTTGTTGTCTGAGAACTTAAACTGAAATGAAAGTAAATTATAATAGATTTAAAATGGTGGAAACTTTTGCACCGAACTGACATTATGCCCATCAACATCTTCGTTCGTTTAACCCCAAACGAGACAAAGTTGCCACTTTGATGTGAGGGTTACTACCAGGGACATAATTTGTAGGGGATACTATGTAGGGAGTCGAGCAACAAGATATCTGTTCACATTACACTTGACTTGTGCATGTAATTACAGTTAGTGAAGCAGGAAACCGGAAGGCAATTTCAAAGTCTAGCAGTTTTGTAGAAGAAATTATTATAGTAGAAGGCTTTCTTACATCTGGGGATCTCTACTGTGTAGGGGTGGGATTTTGTTGCCTGCCGGGTTTGTCGGGGGTATTTACGCTGAGCGGGTACAAGGGCTAGTAGTTCGTCTGTTATTCATTTTTGAAAGCAAGAAGACATCAAACACAAACAAGTAAACAGTTTTTTTTTTCAAAATGTTTATTCCGCACACACAGTGAAAGCGAAACTAAATTAGAACCAAATGGACGCTTCTTCCTTCTCGACAAATAAATGAAATATGCGTGTTCTCCCATGTCTTTGTCACACGCACACAAAAATAGAAAAGAAAGAAAGCAAAAAAAAAAAAAATAAGAAATGAAATATGGTAAACAAGCAGACGCTTACAACAGCACTGGTTGACCGACATCAGTGAATTCATACACTCAGGGGATTGTGTGTAGAGAGCCACCTAGCGGAATGCATAAAGAAGACGCAGAAGGGACATAATCCAGTTACGTTGCAAAAGAATCCGGTGCAGGTCATTCGAGCGCTGGCTGACCACTCCGACTACACGCTGATATAACTGAGTGTTTTTTTTGTTTTTTTTTCTTCGTCTTTGTGTTGTGTGGCATATTCTTTTATCGGACGAACGTAGGTGGACGAGATGTGAGAATGTTCGTGAGAGATGCAAACTCGCTATGGAATTCGAAGGTTGGTTTGAGACAAGAATAAACGTTGTTTAGCGGTCAAAAGAACAATAAATGCACTATGTATTATCTAAAAATGAAATACACCATTCTATCTATCTATCTATCTATCTATCTCTTTCTCTCTCTCTCTCTCTCTCTCTTTATATATA
This sequence comes from Euprymna scolopes, assembly GCF_053919585.1. Lineage (NCBI taxonomy): Eukaryota > Metazoa > Mollusca > Cephalopoda > Sepiida > Sepiolidae > Euprymna > Euprymna scolopes. The sequence goes on from NC_136502.1 coordinate 31,340,694, forward strand.
TATATATATATATATATATATATATATAGATAGATAGACAGAGAGAGAGAGAGAGAGAGAGAGAGAGAGAGAGAGAGAGAGAGAGAGAGAGAGAGAGAGAGAGAGATCATTAGTTATTTCAAAAACCAATACATGCAATTACTTCATGTTCATAAATTATTAGTTATTTTTAACAAACACTAATATTTTGCTTATAGTACGCCTTACACGTGTTTCTTTGAATAGCGGAAAAATACTAAACCTCTCCTCAGAGACGAATAAATGCTTCTGAGGGACTGTTCACAAGTTTATTATATGGTATAAAAATAATCTAAATAATATATATATATATATATATATACTTATTTACTATAATAATTATTAAATGCTTACAGACACTGTGTTTCATCCTTTCGAGAATCATCAGTGCAGGGTGTCACGATTAACTCCAGTCGAGAGATTCGAATCCGGCAACAGAAACCGCCCCTGGCTTCGTTAGCAAGGACCTAATCCATTCGGCTACCGTTAACCGCGAGAAATATTGTTGAAATTTAAATATTTATTTTTTAAATGCTTTTTAAAGTCTGCCAGAGTGATCTAGGCATTATATGATCAGCTGCACATAATATATATATTTCTTAAATATATATTTTTTTTATTAGAAAAAACATTAATAAAAAAAAAAAAACACTTTCTTATTTTAATGTTTATAGGAACCCCTTCAATAATTGAATTCCAAACATACATGAGTAACGTCGCAATATTGTACTGCATACAGTTCTGGGATATATTTTTCAGATTTCGAATTTAGAGTCTAACCTAAATAAAACAAACAAACAAAAAACAACTAAAATAAAATAAAACCGCAGGAAAATCTATTTCTAAAACACTTAATAAAATATCAGCCAAGAAAAATCTAGTTAGATTCATAAGTTAATGGAAAAAGTCTTTAAACTTAAAGGAGTGATTGTCATGAAAAGTGATACGCACACCAACACATACTAGCTCTCTCTCCCCCTCCTCTCCCCCCATCTCTCTCTCTCTCTCTCTCTCTCTCTCCTATAATTATTACTAACACAAAGGGTAACGGTTATTAACCACACAGACTGATATTTGGATGTTTCAAATTTGAATCCAATTCGTTTTACAAAAATCATTTTCACTTAAGATGTTGGGAACTTTCAAATATTCCCTCACGTAAATATCTGATGTTGTTCTACAAAGAATTATGTAAAGAAAAATATCGGGGAAACCAATGCCAACAATATAAACTTAGGATTCATAAGATATAATGAGGATTATTACCAGTTAAAAAAAATTATTTTCCATTAATAATACAATGTTTTTTAATTTACTTTTACATTATTTGTGTAAACTTGATTGGCAATCGTAATATCCACTATTGGTTAAACTACAACATACAAATAACGGCAACTGTTGGTGGACGTGTTCCTTAAGTAAAGTGTACATTTTATGCTTATATACGAGTTATATAAGATCTTGAGTTTAATTATTTTATCTTATAATATTTATACTTACATTTAGATCGAAAGGCGGAACTTATTCTACATACATGTGTTATAGAATGGTCGAGCAGAAACAGTAAATCATCTGTTTGGCTTTCTATTTAGCTGTTTATGTATATATGTGTCGATATATATATATATATGTATATCCATCTATCTATCTATCTATCTATCTATCTATCTATCTATATAATCATCTACCTATCTATCTATATAATTAATCTACGTATCTATCTATATATCCATCTACCTGTCTTCCTATATAATCATTATCTATCTGTATATATAATTATTTATCTATCTAGTGATGAGTGAGCTACAGCGATTTGAAGTCAAACTATGACCGATCAAGTTTGCACCGGAGGATGCGAACAGAGACTGGAAGTGACGTGTCAAGTGTCCGGTTCGCGCAAGCATCGTTAAGGTGGGTGCTGAAACGCCAAAAAGACAGGATGGCTTAAACAAGTCTCCCCAAAAGGGAACGACAATTTCAAACTGGAGACAGAGGAAATCCAAACCAAATATATTCGATCACTCCATTTCTGCTATGACAAATACTCGGGAGGGGAATAAATATATAGAAACACACATCGTTTTTGTCAGGCCGTAAAATGGATAATCAAGGGACAAGGACAACAGTCTGTTACACAACGTGCATACATACATATGATCCGTTTATGATAAGAAACAACATACATTTAGTAGTGCCAAGTATACATATTCAACACACTAGGATTCAACTATATACACATATATAGACGCAAGTACGTCACAGAGACATGTATATAGACACACGTACGTTTAATGTGGTACAGCCGGTCGTGTGTATATATATATATATATATATATATATATATATATATATATATATATATATATATATATATTATATAGGTTGGAAATATTCAAAGGTCGGGACTAATGAAAACAACGACGTTGTTAGTGCTCAATAAAAAGAGGATAAACAGTTACATATGGTCGCTACAAACAGCCATCTGTTTCAGTCAATGAGACTTCCTCAGGCGACTCCGAATCTCTCGACGCCACAACGAAAAATGGTGAAAAAAAATGAAAGAAATTGATAAAAAAAAGGAAAAAAAGAACTCTTAAAAACATTAAAGATCATAAAAAGGTTGTGAGCTCTCTCTAAAAAAAAAGAGAATAAAACATGATAAAAAGATGGAGAGACCGCATTTCAACCTATTGGGAGATTATTCAAGAATAGTTTAACAACTGGGTATAAATCTGAAATGATTAAAGTGGGTCATACTTTTACTGGAACTGTAGATTGTATAGGAAAGGGGGTATGGGGGGGGAGGTTCTGTTTATACATTGATTTTGAACGTGTCAGCAAAAGAAGTTTGCAAATTTGTTCGTTGACATCATGAGTTGCGTATCGGTATAAGTGGGGGTGGAGTGATAGAGAGAGAAGGGAAAGAAAAAGAGTGTTGTCGCTATAATTAAGAATGAAAAAGTTAATAGACTAATGCAGACATACTCAAACCGAGACATACATCCATTTCTTGGCCTTCGGGACAAGATCAAAGTGTACTATCTGTTCCGACAGATACTGCAAGCTATGACTAGCTATGACTAGCAAAGACCAGATGTGGGGGCAACCCCACATGCCTGACCTTTAACCAGCTCCCATTTCCCACCTCTCGGGAGCTGGTCCCCTTTTTCCCTTCCCCTTCCCTTCACTCCTCACATTAAAAATCGGCCTTGTGCCTAATTTGCTCGGTGGGGGAGCAAATAAATACCATCTGTTCCGGCAGATACTGCAAGCAAAGACCATATGTGGGGGCGACCCCACATATAAGACCTTGGTCAATGTAGGGGAAACCCTTCATACCAATTGTCACTATCCAGCTCCCCTACTCCCCGGGGAGTTGGTCCCCATTTCCCCTTAACTCCTCACATTAAAAATTGGCCTTGTGCCTAATTTGCTCGGTGGGGGAGAAAATAAATACCATCTGTTCTTCAGATGCTGCAAGCTATGACTAGCTATGACTAGCTATGACTAGCAAAGACCAGATGTGGGGGCAACCCCACATGCCTGACCATTAACCAGCTCCCATTTCCCACCTCTCGGGAGCTGGTCCCCTTTTTCCCTTCCCCCTCCCTTCACTCCTCACATTAAAAATCGGCCTTGTGCCTAATTTGCTCGGTGGGGGAGCAAATAAACACCATCTGTTCTTCAGATGCTGCACTTCTATTTCTTGTTCTCTTTCGGTGGAGGAGAAATCCTTCACGACTGAGACAATTTTTATTTTTGTACCTTTTCTCCACGTTAAAAAACGACCCTGGTGTCTAACTCTGTCCCGTGGGGAGGCATAGTAAATAGGTACATCCATATGCATACATACGCTCAATATATATGCATAAATAGTGTGCGCACACCGACATACACACATATACATATACATACAAAAATATACACACATACACGAATAACAATCTATATGTATAGATACACAAACAATAACAAGTATATATATATTTATATACATACACATATACATATATACACAATAAATATACACAGACGGGCATCTACACACAAAAAAAACATTACGTACAGAGATACTATTATACAGGCATATTTATATAATCGAATAAATATTAGAATATTAAAATGAATTATATTTACATTTAAAATTTGCGATCAAAAGCCATTATGGAATTATTAAGAGAATTTCAAATTTAATCGAGGTACATCAACACGTTTACAGATCTATATGGATATGAAAATACGAAAATGCACGTATATTATTATTAATAAGCAATTATTAGTATTATCACATTATAATGAGTTATATAAAGGTGTTAATTTTTCACATTATTATAGGTGTTATGTAAAGTATTCATTATACTTGTTATTAATTAAAGTTTATAATATTTTTATTTTTTTTATTTAAGTATAGACTGGAGTTGTGTGGTTCTGGGTTTAGTCCATGGATTTGAAAATCATATAAAGTCCATGTCATATCAGAATAGTAAAAACTATTAAGAGAGAAGTACATACACTTGTGCCCGATATTATTCATACCCCCCTTGAAAATTGAGTTTATTAGGTGTAACTTTTGTAAGAATTTATTGTTTACGTCCATATTGATACATATTCTTAATAAACCTCTTCTGATCATTTTCGTCATTTTAAAATCTCGGGATACTTGTAATAAAAGAAATATACAGCTATTTATAAAATCTGCAATGTTCAAAAATAATCATACCCCCTTATTTTTTCAGTATTAATCGAGTTTCTGACTGTTTGTTTTCTGTTTGATTCTTATTTTGAATGCTTTTATACAACCTTTGATTAATTTCATTTCGTTTTTTGCATTTTTCAGAAATTAAAATGATATCAACTGAAAACCAATAAAAGAATAAAAATTATTAGAATGAGGAAGAAAAAAGAGCTTAGTAATGATCTTAGGACTAAAATTGTGAATTCACATAAGGATGGTTTAGGTTACAAGTCAATTTCCAAGAAATTTGAGGTCCCTACAGCAACAGTACAGAGCATCATCAAAAAATTCCAGAGCCACCACACAACAAACAACTTGATTGGTAGAGGAAGGAAAAGGAAACTGTCTGCTAGAGCCACCAGGAATATTGTAAGAAGTGTTAATGCAAATCCAACCACCACTAATAAGGACATTTTAGAAAATCTGGAGTCTTCTGGCATAAAAATATCAAGGCAAACATTGCAAAGGACTCTGCATGAAAATGGTCTGAAAGGAAGAAGACCAAGAAGGACTCCATTGCACACCGGAAAACACCTTGCAGCACGTCTACATTTGGTATGACCCATGTGAATTCTCCAGAGTCCGTTTTCTCAAGTATTTTGTGGACTGACGAAACAAAAATTGAATTGTTTGGCCATATGGATGCTTCTTACGTTTGAAGGAAGAAAGGAGAAGCTTACAACCCAAAGAACACCATACCCACGGTGAAACATGGTGGTGGTAGCCTAATGTTTTGGGGCTCCTTTTCGGCTAGTGGTCCAGGTAGTTTGGTCAAGATAGATGGAACCATGAAGAAGGAGCAATATTTGGAGATACTCCAGAAAATCATTAGACAGGATGCGGAGAAGCTCCATTTAGGACCAAACTGGGTCCTTCAACAGGATAATGATCCAAAACATACTGCCAAAATAGTCAAGAAATGGTTTGAGGATAATCAAATTAGTGTTTTGGAATGGCCTAGCCAGAGTCCCGACCTGAACCCTATCGAAAACCTCTGGCACATATTGAAAACTGAGGTTAAAAAGCGGAAACCTAGAAATTTGAGGGATTTGGAGAACTACTGCATTGAAGAATGGTCAAAAATCAGTGTTGATGCTTGTAAAAACCTTGTTGATAAATATCCCAAACGGTTACAGGCAGTTATTAAGAATAAAGGGCATGCTATTGACTATTAGTAAGAGAGGTATGAATAATTTTGAACTAGTGCCATTATTGTTTTTCTTTGTATAATGTTTCAAACTTGCATAATTTATTTATTTGTTGAGTTTAAATTAAATGCTTATGCTTGATTTATTGTTTGAAATCCCTTTAATATTGTCTACCTTCTGGTTTGAGCAATATTCTTATAGAAATCTCAAAGATCCGAGGGGTATGAATAATATCGGGCACAAGTGTATATATAAATACAAATAAACATTATTTTAGTTTTAATCAGCAGAATCGAGTTTAATTTCTTAATTAAACTGGAATCGTACCTTGTCTTGAGATATTTAATGATTCTTTGGGGGGGGGGGTACAAAATTTAAATATTGCAAGCATGAAGGGAAGACTTGTTATTCATGATAAAAAGTAAAATATGTAAAACACGTTTTTTTTTTTTAAATGCAAGCGGAGAGAGGGGAGAAAAATAAAGGGGGAAGTCGGCTGACCGGTTTCGCTTTCCCAAACCTGTACTGAGGTCTTAGTAAGGGGTGGTTTTCTTATTAAAAAAAAAGCACTCGACGTCTGGAATTTGAATCAGCCATTTTTTTACTCACAGCACTTGATTTCTGTTCAAATATTCGATTTTCGAATTACTCCAGTCTGCCACAAGGTTTGTCAATAAACTGTTGATTCATCGGGGGAAAAGAAATAATAGGAGGATGGCCAAGATGTGAGGGAAAGGGAGAGACTGTCAGATGTCAAACGAATTTTGTTATTTGCTTGACGACCTCTTCTCACACTCCTGCTAATCAAGTGCCGGAGGGAGTGGTTTTGTAAACGACGTTGGAATAAACAAAGTGTATGTTGATGAGGCTTTAATGACCTCCTATTTCAATTTGAACCGATGGGAAGAGATATTGTCGAAGGAAAGGGACGGAAATGTTACAACAATTTACAAAGGCGCAAAAAAAAAAAAAAAAAAAAAAAGGGATGATGCATCGGGATATAAAAAGAGTCGCGAGAACAATAGATAAATAATGCAGATGGGGAAAGATGTAGGGTGGGGTTAGGGAAAGAAAAAAACAGTAAAAGGAAATTATGGCTCGTGAAAAGGATGTAAACCAAAAGCTTTAATTAAGCAATTAGAAAGCGATGCTTTTTAATGGATCTGTCAGCATGGTCGATCAGATTAAGTTCGACCGGTGCTGCTCTGGAGCTCATCTCTCGTCGACAAAGCATTTGTTTGCATGTATGAGAAAGTAACTGTGTGAATGACTTTGAGGTTAAACCTGTATGTTTTTTTTTTCGCATGGGAAATAGAAAGGTGTTCTAAAAGTCTTGGGTACATTTCAAGTTCTCATAGCTGCTTAACTATGATTAAGCTGAAAATGGTGCCATTTTAAAGCTAAATGCGTCAAAAAAATTTGTAAGGCTATTGATTTTTTAAAATTTCTTTTCAGAGCCAATAATGGCGTTCACTCAACCAGAAAATGGGCTGCATATGCTTGTATATGCAAAAAGGGATAAGTCACAAGACTCAGCATTCTTATCCCGTCGTGGTTAATGACCCAAGAAGGCCGAAGAATGAGTTGGCCGAAACGTGGTGAGACAACAACAACAACAACAACTATGATGATGAGGATAACAGCCCGAAAAAAGAATGAATGCACAAATTATGAAGTCTCATCTCAAAGGATGGAAAACAAATAAATAAATAATACGAATCGTAGAATCTCATCATTAGGTACACATTAATGACTATATTAGGATTATTAAACAGGCTCTCTGCAAAAGGAGTTGTCAAGAAAGCCTGGCATGAGGATACCTCATCCTAAAAGTAAACCCTGACAAAATATGAAAAATAACATAGTATTCGAAGTTCAAACAAGATCCTCATTGACACGTACAAGGAATAGTGGTGTTAACGCAAGTAACAGAACTTTGGTACTCTACTAGACTAGATAATTTCTAGTTATGGAATCCGGTAAAACTAAGAAACCATAACAATAATGTAACGTCGTTTGGAAGATAAAAGAGAATCGCAGTTGAACAGTCGATATATCTCAAATACAGGTAAAGCATTAGTCGCAAGATATGTTCCCTTATTTTTTGAAACTTTGCACTGAAATGAAATCAAAAACAATCAACAAAATATCATCTTCTAACACGTGTTTTTATATCATTTTTATTTGTATTATTTCGATTCTTCAAACTATTATTATCATCTTGGGCGCGATTTTCACAACGTTTCGGTCGATCTAAACCCCGACCTTCTTCATGTATATATTTTCGAACTCCGGAATCTTTTTGTCGAACTTGAGAATTTGCACGGAATTTCGGGCAGAGCCTTTTATTTACTTCACGAGGGTAGAATGCTCTCGTCCCGGCAGCCGTGACCGGATAGAAGTTCTAAGTAATTCTCAATTTGATTTTCGGTCGCCAACACTGCAGATTGAGACTTCAACATTCGAGAGAATGTAATTTTTACAATTTAAATTTTCAAGTACTCTAACCAGTAAGGGTTCCGTTCGATAGATGAAACGGTGGCGACCAAGGCTGGAGTGCATCATGTTTTGCTTTCGATTCTAGCTGAGTCATATTTTTTTATTTCTAAAATCATTACTATATATTAGGTACAATATTAAATAGATAATTAGCTTTGTAATAATAAATACGAAATCAACATGAATTAAATTACCATATATAAGCGTATTTTACGACCGGCAACCTTGGACAGCCTGCTAGTATATATGTAAAAATATATAAAGCTGTTTCGCCGTATCACAGTTCTCTTCAGTGTTACTAGACATGGCAAGACCCGACAATGAGATCATTTTCAACTGCCCAAAAGGTCAAAGGTTGTAGTTGTAGCGCTAGTTTTCCTTTTAAATGTTTACACTAATAACAACGAATAACCACAGAACTCTATTCTTTACAGGGGAGTAATGATTTATGTTAAATGGAAATTCTTATTTCCTCTAGTAGACAGTTTAATTTAGAAATTGCGAACACACACACACACACACACACGCACGCACACACACACGCACACACACACATATATATATCAAGTATATACTGTTCATTGATAGAAACGGATATAGTCGATTTTCAAAAGTGCTCTGATTTGTAAAACAATTTTGACCACTTAAGAGCGTCCATTAGACTTAGTATCTAAATTATTTGTTTTTCCCTTCGCTGAATAATATTTTTTTTTCTTTTAATTTTCAGCAACATTCATCAGCGATCAGAGAACGACGCCCTCTTCTTCCCACAACACAACAGTGACAAGTTAATGAATGATTCGAAAGATCACCATGACATTCAACACTTCATCAAATGAGTTTTATAAACTGAATGGTTTTGCCAAAATAAGAACAACAACAAAAATGATAATAATCACTGGTTATGATTCATGTGAGAACTTTAGTGGATAAAATGCTGCTGCTACTGCTGCTGCTACTACTACTACTACTACTACTAATAATAATAATAATAACAATAATAATAGTAGTAGTAGTAGTAGTAGTAGTAGTAATAACAGCCGCAGGACTCCGTACTTCTTCCACGGTGCTTTCTACGTTAATATGTATAACTAGCGGGGGTGCGCCGGCTTTGCCTGGTCGTAAAATATGCTTAAATATGATATTTTCACTTGTCCAGATTTCGTATATATTATTATAGAGTCGGGATTAAAAAAAAAAATGGGGGGGGCATCTACTAGACTCGAAACCGAAAACAAAACTAACATTTAAAGCTGGTGACGTTACTACTGTACTAACGTGACACACATAAACCGATTAAAAATTAAAAATAAACTAAGATAAATGTACAAAAGGATTTTTTGAATTTTGCCCCATTTTTTGACCCCTTAAAAAACTTTTTTTTACCGGTTAAAGACCCATAACAGAACGGACCATAAAAATCCAATCATATGAGGCCCTTAAAGAATGGGGGGAAAATCTGACGTCTTTGCTGTTACGACCACCGGCAAACCGGAAGTGACTTATGTATAAATTAGGTCTAGACAATCGAAAGGAGAGGATGACTTTCAAAAATGTCGGTGAAAAAGCGCCCAGCTGTAGAAAAGTGCCCAGTTGAAGGTGAAGGTATTAATGTTTTTAGCCAATTTTTCGATATCTGTCGTCTGAAAGGTCAAACTTTAAAATGATACTGATCTTGGTAAAATCCGTCGCCTCTGTCGAAAGACATGCATACATACATACATACATACATACATACATACATACATACATACATTTATATATTGGTAACAAAAAGTTTTTCGACCCAAACCGATTAAAAAGCTTGCCCTATCTCTGAATAGCCTTTATGTAAAATTTCAAATGTTTAGACCAGAAATTGTCTGACTAATTTGGGAGAGACCGCAGAGGTCAATTTTTTAAAAAAATTTGACCCCTATTATGACATCTTAACATTTATTGTTTTGGGCTCAAATCAAGTAATTAAGTTAGATCCATGTCCAAGGAACTTATATCTAAAATTTCAAGTGTTTAGAACCAAAATTGGCGGAGGCGTTTGGTAGATTTCTCAAAGGTCAAATCGTTGAACTTTGACCCTTTAATCGCCAAATTTCTGGCCGAAAACCGATCACATCGATTTTCCCAAATCTCAGTACCCTGTATATCAAATTCCGAGTCTGTAGACTTAAAATTGACAGAGTTATTGCGTAGGGAAATGTACACACACAGACACACAGACAGGTTCACTTATATATATATATATATATATATATATATATATATATATATATATATACACATACATATACCTTATAAGTAGTTTACCGGGATCCACCAACATTTCGACATTAACATCGGGACTCCAGCATGAGTCTCCGAATCAAAATTCTTGCAAAAATTTATTTTATACTTCATTTTCGAGTCCAGAGGGTGATATGTTTATGCCAAAACAGTAATCGATCCGCGTAGACTTCTTATAATATTATATAGTTTTATTTGAAAAAGCTATGATCATGTGCTGAGCCCTTTTGAAAAAAAATAATTAGTTTTTACTTCATGCTATCACAATACTTGAACTCTACTACGAGAATTGGAAATAAACGGAATATAAAATTAGTGGTTTTCTCCATATTCGTTTCCGTACGGGGAACAGTATTGGCGACAATTGTCATGAAACAGTGAGAGTAAGCATTCCTCTCTTCAAACCATCGCGCAGAATATTCTTTGAAATTTGAGGACACTTGTTATCCATTGATCTGCATCAGCGATATTGCATTTGACTTTCATGTTCATGTTCTCAATTAGTTGATGACATTCAATTGTGAGCAGAGGAAATTTTACCCGGGGGCCCCGTTAACCTATCAACGAATCCGAAATATTTAGTGTGGCCAAATGCTACATTGAAAAGTACGTCCAATCAGACACACAGATAAATAAACAAAAATAAAATATTAGAGACGAAAGCTAATTTCAAATACATATGATAATTAGCATTCAAATCGTAACATAATCTGTTATTATAGTAAAGTCGAGTTAATCAACGTTTTTTTTTCTCGTAAAGCCTTATTCCATATATTTTAAACTTACAAAATATATGCTTAAATATTTCTTAAATTAGTTGGAATTTGCAATTATTAGGTTGGTGCTAAAACAATGTCGTATATATATATATATATATATATATATATATATATATATATATATATATATATATATAAACGTTTAATGTTTTTAGGGATACAAAACGTATAATGTTTTTAAGGATACAAAATTTAAATATTGCAATTAGGAAGGGTCAGTTTGCTCCCCATTTCTCTTTCTTTTCTCTCTTATTCCCCCTTCCCCCCATTTTTTAGAGAGAAGATTAAAGGAATATATCTATATTTATATATATATACAAATTTACTTTTAATCATGAATCATAAAAGTCTTCCCTTCCTAATTGCCATATATATATATATATATATATATATACATATATATATATATATATATATATATATATATATATATATATATGTATTAGTTGAACGTCAACAAAACGACATCATTTTTGCACCAACCTAATAACTTCCTAAACGATCACTCTCTTACTAAAACTCCACCATTCTCGGTTTAAGCACCTATTCTTATTTCATATGGTACCTATTACTCTCGTTTCCGTCAGTTTGTTTCTCTCTCAGTCGATAATAATAATAATAATAATAATAATAATAATAATAATAATAATAAATCCCGAAAAACTTTGAAAAAAGAATGGGAGAAATTGGAATCGGAGGAATGACTGGAAAAATACAAAGAATATCAATAATGGAAACAGCTGAAATATTAAGGAAAACCCTTGAATGTGGAGACTAACACACATGAGTCACATGAACGTGCAGAGGCAAACCACGGAGCGCTACATGGAACCAAGAACGTTAAAGCGGCATACCTATAAGTCCTTTACCTCCCCATTACCACATCACTGCTCCCCCCCAAACCGATTAAAACCGAGGAGAGTACTGACCAGACCCCCGCTGGAAAATGCAAAGAGAACTGGGAATTTGGGGAGGCTTGTTGACACTCAAATTCCAGGGACGACCAATGACCGCTGCCAGTGAGAAATCAATGGTAAACGGCTATTGCGATAATGCAGTCATTTGCAAATGTTATCGAAAGAAGTGGAGAGTACTGGAAACCTAAGGAGACTTGTTGTTACTCAGCTTTCAGGGAACACAGGTTGTTATCAAGGAGAGATCTTCGACAACCTGTGTGAAAGTTCCTTGTGAGCCAATAGTAATGAAAGAAGTAAAATCGGTTAATATGAATATCATCACATGTGGTAATATTATTTAACCAGTAGCTATAGGGAGAAATGCAGAGATAGAGAGAAAATAAGAGAAAGAAAGAAAGAGAAGGTGATATGGCGAGCAAAAAGAAAGTGGTTTGTATTTGGTACTGATCAAGAACCTGACCCAAGGTCACGTCGGCATTGTCCAGCAGTTTACGATAAGTTGCCAGAAAAGTAACGGGAAAAAGCCGACGCGATTAGCCAACTAGCAATCAGCTGTCAGTAGCCGATGTTTAGTTAATTAGAAAAAGAAAACCAATTATCTGATACTATTGTTGAAACAAATTGTTTTCCATCATAGTTGTTTCCATGAAACAAAAAAAAACCTGTTTCCATCTTTACATATAAACAAACATTATATTGAAACTTTTGCATAAATAAATAAAACTAACTAACAAACTTCTTAAATACTTTTAATGAAACAAGAAAAAACACTTGATTTTCGTTCATAGTTGTTTCAATGATTTTGTCTTTAAAACAACTTACTTCTTTGAAACATTTGTTGAAAAAAATTGAATATACTTTTCTTGAAAAAAAATCCAAAATATTTTTCATATAATTAAACTAATTGTACGTACTTACAAAGTGCATTTAATAAGGTTCCAGACTTTTTCGTATGCGAACTTTTATTAATAGTACACACATGAAACACTACGAAGTAATCTCCCCCGGCTGCAATGCACTTGTTGTACTGTTCCAACAACTTCTAGAATACTCCATGGAAGTTCACTGTGTGAGCGTATCTATTACCCTCATCACAGCCCCTATCATCTCCTTTATTGTCTCATTACGACAACATCTAAGGTGTTCCTTGAGTTTAGGTAATAAGTAAACGTCACAGGAAGCAATGTTTGAACTATAGGAAGGGTGAGGAACTGTCTTGATGCTCATCTTGGTCAAATAGTCTGTGATAAGGATGGAGTTATGAACTGATCATCTCTGAGCACCCTTGGGACAAACTCTGAGCAAATCTTCTGCATCTTAGTTCCTCGCGAATAATTGTGCACCAGTTCCCACACCGAAATCAAACTGTGCACTTATTATCTCTGTAGACACACGAGGGTCTTTATCAATGAAATACTTAATTTGGATAATCAACTTCGGACTTCCTTATTCCCCTCGCACATCTCATTATCCCTCACAAACTACCTGCCTTCCTTGAATCTCTTATGCCATTGAAAATCTAATGCTCGATTCATGCAAGCTTATCCAAAAGCAGATTGAAGCATTCCATACGTTTCTGTGTCATTTTTGCAAGTTTAAAACAGAATTATATTGCATATTGTTCTTTTAAAGTGTCCAGATTACATTTCTGAAATTCACCAGCTGTGACGATCAGACTTTAGTAGGATGCATTCCAATTCCTGGTGTAGCTGTTCATTTGAACCTGAAATCATAAAAATTGGTCAGTCATCTCATAAGAGGCTGTGAAAAATTTATTTCTTACATCTCAATTTCTTCCCTGCAGAGGCAAAAAAAAAAAATCCACAAATACAAAAGACATACCTTTCTAATTCAAAATTTATTCAAACATACCAGCAATGAAAGTTTATTGTTTCTGGTAATGTCCATTTGCAAAACATTGGCCCGATTTACCCCCATACGTATGGAGCCTTTAGTTCGAATTCCTATTGTCGGAATGTTAGTTCGTTGTTCCTCGTAAGGATCCATGAATGTTTATGGTAAACTCGGCGGGAGTGATGCCGCTTATAAGTAGGCATAATGTGATCCCCTTGAGATTCAAGATGAATTGAGATAAGATCCAATAAAGATGCAGAACAGTTCTTGAATGTTATCCTCAATTAGGATAAATTCAGCAGCATAAGTAGTCTCTGCTTTTAGAGATGTGGTCCTTCGTTCACCAACTGTTTGGTGTTCATGATGGAATTGTCTTAGCTCCCTCCAGTGGGAGCTGCTGGGAGTTTGAGTCTATCCCGTTGCCGAGTTCTGTGTAGACTGAAAAAGAAAGCATGATACAAAAGCGCGCCAAGTAAATGACCAGACACATTCAAATTTAAACCAATGACAGCCGACCACTAATGCGTGGGCGGACAAACAAGAAAAGATGGCTGCCGTATATGGAATTTCTCACAAGGTATAGCAATAACATGCTGAAATTTCTAGAGTCTACGACAATTTTAAAAGAGTGTGCAACAAAGTCTGGAAACTTTTTTAAGACACTTTGTATCGTATTTTGCTTTGAACTTATCGTTTGACTTTGGCTTTTCCCTTTGGTTACTGTAAACTCCAAGAAGGTGTCGAGATGTGACCAAACACCACCAGTAATTAAGATTGAAACTGAGTTAAATCATAACAGTCAGAAAGTATAAAACGATGCGATATTCGTACTTATATATTCTCGCTGAGTACTCTTTAACTGTTTATTATTCAAGCGCACTGACGTAACATTTACATATATTTCCCTCAATACTTGTGTTAATTCCCAGTCTTGAAGTAGTATGTTATTCTACAAAATTAAGCGTAATTTTGTAACTGGGTTCGAATCTCCTTACCAGTAGTAATTATAATTCCTACACCAATCATTGAGTAAGCATAAAACACCAGTGTCTGTATGTATAAAAATAATTGTTAATATTTATTTAATATATATATATGTGTGTGTGTGTGTGTGTGTGTGTGCGTGCGTGTGTGCGCATATATATATATATGTGTGTGTGTGTATATATATAAGTGATGAAACGCGACGATTATTTCAGGAGTAACTAAACGAATGACCCACATTACAATGAAACAATTTTGAAAACTAATTACATACAAAAAATACAAACGAATGTCTGGATAATTAATAAAAATAAAACAAAAATAATTAAACGAGTCTTGCGAATTAAACGAAGTTGACAGCTTGGAGAGAGATGGGTAACAGAAATAAATGACTAAAACAAAAAATAAAACAATACGAAGATAAAAAAAACAAACAAATAAAACAGACAAATGTACAAAAACGCCATTAATATGCTACGGGGTCGAACATAAATGCGACCATCATTTTCCTGAGAGATATTAACATGAAAGAATCAAAAGAAAAAAAAATAATACCACGCTTTGATATCTACATAGGCAGCTTCAAACATAAAACAGACTAGCTTGCACTCACTTATATCCGGTGTTGAAACAACCATCTGAAAACAGTAAACCAGCTTTGGTTACGAAGCGTAAAAACAATAAAACATCTTTGTCTTTGTAGATGCATTGTGGAATTTAAAGGTTATTGTGTTTTATAAAGGCTTGTCAATGTGGTATTTGAATTACACAAGGTTTCGTCGTTATTATTGTAGTTTAATCATATTTCGAGTTAACATACAGGGTAGGGCGATAAATTTGTCGCCCTACAGCTTTATTTTAAAACTTATATTGAAAAAAAAAATCAGGTAACTTGATTATATAGTAGAGCTTACATCTCTTCAATGTTACCGCCTTCAGTCTCAATCACCGTCTCGATACGGGTGAAAAACTAGGAGCATGCCTTTTCCACAAGTGCCGGTGGGAGCTCGGCGAAAACACAGCGGTTGGCAGTGATCAGGCTGGCTTTGATGTTGTGGGAGGTCGTGTTGGTGATGTTCTCGACGTCTGACCAAACGAAGTAATCCAGTGGGTTCATGTTCGGGAAAGAGGAGAGTCAGTGAGAGAAGGGTTCAAAGTTGTAGACCGCTTTCTGAAGCCAAGCCTGGGTCTCCTTGGACTTGTGGCCCCAGGGGATCACCACACTCTTCAGCACATCCAGGTTCTCGTTGCTGTTGATTTTCAAGCCGACTTCGAAGATGTGAGGTGGCACGATGTGGCCCTCACTTGAAACCACACCAAATTCACTTTTGATACTGGGCGTGCTGTGTCATCCAAATCTCTGTCTCCACTCTGAAATCGACGAACGCATCTCCTAACTGTGATGACATTAACTGCATCGGCTTCGCGAACGTTCAATTGGAGCCG
>NC_136502.1:31362353-31364853 GCF_053919585.1 Euprymna scolopes
TGATCATAAATCATTCTTGCTTTGCTACGCATTGAGATCTCCCACTTAAGATTTCTTACAGAAATTGCTCTATCCTTTAAGCATATATATATATAAGTGAACGTGTCTGTGTGTGTAGTTCTCTTTTTGGTTTTATTTTACTTCAGTCGAAGTTCTCAGAAGTCAAGTGGCCCACAACCTTGAACTCTATATGAGAAACATAAATATTCGAATGTTCTATTTAAGTTCTTTATCTCTCAATAACTGAGTTAGTAAAGAAATTGAGAACATAATTTTCCTTTCCCCAATTAACCATTTTCATACGTTGTAGTATATCTTTCGTTTTGGTCTCTTGGTCTTACTGGATTCCAGGACAAGAATTTATCTAGTCTGGTGGAGTATCCAGCTTCATGTTATTACTTGAGGTAACATCACTTGAAGAAGGTGAACCATTCCTCGTAAAAGCTAGTGTGGGTTAGCCATAGTGAGGAGATCTTATTTGGGCTGCGAATACTATGTGGTTTTGAATATTTGGTCAGGGTTTACTTCTATGGAAAATGTATCCTCATGCCAGATTGTTCTGACAAACCCCTGTACAGAGAGACCTTAGACACTCGAGGATAGTGTCTAGTAGGCATTCAAGTTCTCTGTGTATATGTGTATGTCTGTGTACATTACCCTACGCAATAATTTTGTCAATTTTAAGTCTACAGACTCGAAATTTGATATACAGAGTACTGAAATTTAGGAAAATCTTTGCAATCCATATTCGGCCAGAAATTTGGCTGTTAAGGGGTCAAAGTTCAACGATTTGACCTTTGAGAACTCTACCAAATTCCTCAGAAAATTTTCGGTCTAAACACTTGGAATTTTAGATATAGGTTCCTTGGACATGGACCTAACTTAATAACTTGATTTGAGCCCCAAACGATACATTTTAAGGGGTCATAATAGGGGTCAAAGTTTAAAAAATTGACCGCTTTTTTTGCTCAACATACACCACCAAACACCTGGACAATGTCGGCTGAAATGCTAGTGTATATATATATATATATATATATATATATATATATATATATATGTGTGTGTGTGTGTGTGTGTGTGTATGTGTGTGTGTGTGATTTAGAACGAACAAGAAAAGTGTAAGTATTTATTATTACCACAAAATGAATCCTTCTAATTTAATAATTTTCGTATTACCACCGGGACCTAGGGTTAGTGTTTTAATTACTGACACGTGTTTGTATGTGTGGGGGTGGGGGGGGGGTGGAGGTCGAAAAAAACAAACCAACTCCCTTCATTTGAAACATTAAATTTATATACAAAACCCAAGTATGAGTGGACATTCAAAAAAAAAAAAAAAAAATCTATGAAATATTTACTTATTTTATATTTGTCAATATTCCTGCCATTTGTTTATTTGAATTCGACAATTTAAATCAATTATTAACATTTATATTTTGTTTAGCATACCAACACATAAGGATTACCATATTTATTTCGGGGCGACGTATGGAAATTGTGTGTGTGTGTGTGTGTGTGTGTGTGTGTGTGTGTGTGTGTGTGTGTGCGTCCTCCCAAAGAGGAAAACAGGATCGGTTTAATGTCGAGAAAAAGGGACACCATCATCTAGTAGTCCCGTTACGCATGTGGGCGCCTCAAACAAAGTAAACTAAACATTGCACGCTCCGAAATGGGATTAGTGTTAGGGGTGGTTGTTACTTCCTTCCTGCAGGTGTGTATAAAAAAAAAAAAAAAAAAAAAACAGAAAAAAAAGAAAAAAAAGAAAAAGAAAAACAGATCACGTTGACCTCACAAAAGTTGAAAGTAAGCCTTAATAAAGTGCACCTCCTAGGATTGAAGAAAAACACGCATTACTCTGACAACACAGAGCCATCATTGTCACGGAGGTCCACCCTGTTTGACTGGCTGCCGGGGAGTACGAAAAATAAACAACAACAACAACAACAACAACAACAAACGGAAAACTTTTTTGAAAATCTCACTGACCTGAACATTTTCTTTCTTATTCAGAAAAAGAAATAAAATATTTAAGTAATCTCTGGCCGAAAAAGTTTGTATTCCTTCCTTTTAGTCGAGTCTACACGTAGTTCCTTTGCCAGTCGTAAACGCACATTCAAAAGAAACGTTTGTGTACTTCTAACTGGTTGCGATAACGGGCGAAAGTTTTACTCTTCTTTATTTAAAGAGCGAAAAAAAAAAAAAATTAAAAAACAAAGAAGAAAAGAAGTGTCTGCGTAATTAAACTTAGCTTAATACACCTCGGGAGAAACTGCGCGATGTGATCCCTTCTATTGACAACGGTAAATAAATAAATAAAAAAAAAATAAAATAAAAATAAATGAATAAAAGCATGGACAAAAGAAGAAATAGTATTTGTGGGCGTAGTAGTATGGGTCGTTTAAGAATTGTAAAGAGCTTAGGGGTTAAAGGTTAAAGGTTGCTTTGAATTTTTTTTATTTTTTTTATTTCTTATTTGGTAACTGCAAGCATTTTCCGT